>NC_061121.1:65639618-65804651 GCF_002878395.1 Capsicum annuum
CGTTCCTCCTTTCATCCTTGACTTTGTGGTGTCATTCCCATGGTTTTCCAGCCTCAAAATCATTCATATATCATCCTATTAATCTCACAAAGGATCCTACAAGAACAAATTGCACGAATTAGAGGTTCAAATAACACAATATCCATCACGACGAATCAAAAACAAAAACTAAGACAAGACAAATTTTCATGATCTTCCACTTCATGTTCGGACTCTTTACTTGACTCTCTTGAACTTTGTACACTATCAAAAAGTTGTTCCACATATAAGTACACATTACAACCATAAGTAAATCACTAAATACACTATAATCCAATAGGATCAACTAGACAAACACCTAGCTCAAGCTAGTAACACTAGTTTTCCGGGTTGAACTCTAAATGAATCTTTTAGGTACAAACTTGTTTGGATTTCACTTTTCACATTATAAACACATGCTTTAACACTTATATGCACATTCATCTCATTATCAATTCATATAGCAAACGAATTATCCTCAAAACAAGGCTAAAAAGACTAAGATAGTGAAACTAGAATGCATAAATACACCCAACATTAGTGGCATAATATAAACATGATCTATATGCCTATGTGTATGAGTATGTGTTTAAGAAGGCGATTAAATTTCTACACTTAATAAGAACGGTTTGAACCTTAGTGTGGAATATTAGAGTCCTCCCTTTTATGTCTCATGATTGAAGAGGTCTAGAATATTGTTAAATCTTGATATCTTGTTGGCATACGATATATCTATACGTAAGGATAAGTGTATGAATATTATTGAACATGATATATTGACTTGTTGTTGAATGATGATATTATTTTATCCTTATCCTTGAGCTACATGCTAGCGCTCCAGTCGCTAACCGTCTTCGAACACTATGTCCCCACGCGACATAGGGGCCGGAGCATCTTCTTCTTCTATGCAGTGAACAGTGTTTGAGCGGATTCGTGCATTGACCTTGAAGGGGTGAGCTTCCATACTCCGGAAGACCTACCCCTCATAGCCACGTTACTCTACGCCATCGACTTGTATAGATTTGGTAATTGGATAATGCCGACGCCATATCCCGACATCTTTGAATTTATTTTGGTAGATGTTTTGTGGATGACTATGAACTTGGGCATGTTGGCTAGACTGTTGTTATAAATGAAATATTAGATATTGTTTTTTTATCCTTACATTTATGCCATCTTATTATATGGTCAGAATCCATCCGACCTTTGTGGATAATTGTTGATGATTAGGTTAGGTTATCGGGGCGACCTTTGGTTTATGTGATCTTGAGGTGCACATATGACATGGCCCAAAGTTCAAGTCGTGTCACCGTCTATCACTATAATCAAGAAACGGGTCTTGATCAAAAAGCTATAGTCGCTTAACACAAAGGTTGGGTACTTGTCAATCACCATGCTCCAACCTATTTCTACTACACCCACTTTATGGATCTCCCCACCAAAACTAATACCCTCAACCACTATCGCAAAGGCTTAAACCATACCTTCTCCCCGCAGCTATTTCATAGGGTAACATTCATCTCATTCCTCCACCCATGCTTATAATCTTAGCTCTAGTAGTCACCTCTAAAATTTCACTACCACGGACATCTACTCCCTTGTCCAAAACATCACTACGCTTCAACAACTACTACCACTCTAACATAAGAAGGGTCATTGAGGAACTAAAGTACGAAAACTACTCGTGCTACTCAAGGCGAGACCCGAAAATAAGACACGGTACTATAGGCATGAAGTACTCCATAAAAAATACCTACGTTATACATAAAGGATCATCTTGACATAAACACACCATAACACGAGCCCCCAGGACTGGGTTTCAGAAGAAACACGACTGCATAAATCATGTGTAACATATCATAAAGTTGAGATTCATATTCGAGGAACAAGGCAAGGATTGCCGCTTGAGACTACTGTTTCTTAGATTCAGGCATAAAGTGGGACATGAATGTATAGGTTAGGAGTGTAGTGACATAGAGCTTGAACACTTAGAAGCTCAAATTTCTAAGAGCCATTATTTTCTTTGGTTTTGGGGTTGGAATATGGACGTAGGCGGCATGCAGAATGTGAACCTTATGCATAAGCACTATTAGAATGCGTGCAACGCTAGTAGAGTGCTCACTTAATCGAAATAGAAGGGAATCTCTAAAATGGTAGTAAATTCAACCCGACTTTCCCCGAAAGTCCACCGTTAGGAGAAAATTTAAGATTATCCCTTGATCTTCATCTTACTACGTAAGCACAACTCTCCGCTCTAAGGGTTATCACCAAAGACTCATACTAGGGACACTTGGATCTCTTATACTTAAAACCTCATCTATCCAAATGCTACCTAGAGTTCAGTATAGTCTCACAAACTCCATGACCAAACCCACTCAATAACTTAGCCCCAATTTATTAGTTCAACCTAGATCTCCGGCCTTTATATCATAACTTTCCCCACTTCTGTATTCCCTAAGTCATCAACCTCATTTTTTCAACACACCTTACCAAGCCTACCAATCTACCCCTACAAATCTCATATTGCTATCATCGAGCTAACATACTCCCTTCACCAAAATCAATATCTAAGGTCCAAACATAGTGTCTATCAACCATTATACACTACTAACTGAGTACCCTACGCAAAATATACATATATTCCACCCCACGAGGAGGTCACCCCAAATTCCTCGTCCACCAGCCAGTAACCTATACATATTCAGAGAAAACCATCCCCTCTTATGCATAAAACAACGCAAGCGCTCTATGTAGGAATGCTAGGACAGATAAACCCTTATCAAAAGGATACTTTAACTATTCCTTAAGCTCCCTCAACCCAAATAGAGTCATTTTATAAAGAGAGATAGGGACAGAACAAGTGTTCGAAAGGAGATCAATCCTAAAATTGATTTCCCAATCGGGTGGGATACCAGGAAGTTCATCAAGGAAGACCTTAGGAAATTCATTCACAACTGGGATAGAATGTAAGGAAGGACACTCCAAGTTAAAATCTTTAACCCGGACCAGATGATAGAGACACCCTTTAGAGATTAATCTCTGAGCTCTAAGATATAATATGAACCTCTCCTTAAGAGCTAGGGAACCACCCTTCCACTCAATAATCGACTCATTAGGAAATATAAAGATGACCTTCTGGGTCCGACAGTCTAGATACACATAGCACGAGTGCAATCAATCCATCCTAATATGACATCAAAATCCACCATATCTAATTCAAACAGATCCACCATAATTTCTCAACCACCCACAGATACCACACAATCCCTATAGACTCTGCTAGCTACCACAAAATCACCCACCGAGGTAGAAACAGAAAAAGGATCCGAAATACACTTGGGACCAAAACCTAAATGTATAGCCACAAATGGGTTCACATAAGAGAGAGTGGACCCCGGATCAAGTAAACAGTACACACCACGAAAAAAGAGTTTGAACATACCAGCAACAACATCAGGTGATGCCTTGAACTCCTGTCGGGTAGTGAGATCATAAAGACGATCCCGGCTAGTGCCGAAGCTAGAAGCAGCACCCACTACAATAAAATGTATCTATAGCTATGAAACTTAAGCTATGAATGTAAAATTTGTGGCTCTTACGAACAATCGAATTCCATAGCGGTAATTTATAAAATTTCTTAGCCACAAAAATTTTATTGACACAACTAATCCCTCATTTTTGCTACAATTGCAAACAATCGTGACAATAATGGCCTAAATTTCTACAACTTTATTGCTACGGGTAAATTTTATAGCTAATAATATATTTTTGCTACGTTGTATAAGTTCCACTATATATTATTTGAAACAAAATATTGTAGCTAAATATATATTTTTGCTTCAACTTATAAAAAAATTATGGCAATTGTTAAATGATATAGCCACATCTTTTTGTTATAGTAAAATTTTGTAGCAAATTATTAGTTTTTGACACAAGTATAAATTTATTGTAGCAATACTAACATATTAGCCACAATAAATTATATAAAATAAACGATATAGCTAAATAAATATTTTTCATCAAGTTACAAAATAATTGTGGCAATCGTTAACTGACATAGTCATGTCTTTTTGCTACAATAAAATTTCATAGCTAATTATTAGTGTTTGCCACAAGTTTAAATTTATTATAGTAATAGTAATAGTTTAACCATAATAGATTATTTAAAATAAAAAATTATAGCTAAATAAATAATTTTTGCTTCAAATTACAAAATAATGGTAGCATTATTAACTGACATTGCTATAAATTTTTTGGTACTAATAAATTTTGTAGCTAGTTATTAATTTTTGCCACGTGTTAAAATATGTTGTAGCAATAGTAATCTTTTAGTCATAAAATGATTCTTAAAAATAAAATATTATAACTGAATAATTTTTTTTGCTTCAAGTGCTAAAAATGTTGTGGCAATAATTGACATAATAGCTTTAATTATTTGACATTAAAAAATGAGATAGACACAAATTTATTATTGTGATCACATTTTGTAGCTAGTAATTATTTTTACCACGAGTTAAAATTTATCATATCAATAATAATCTTATATAGTTAGGGGTGCTGATCCTTCAATTCGATTGCAAAAATTACAAGCCTACTTTGTATATTTCAAACATAATTTCAACAAGTAGGTGATTATATTTTATTAACTAATTTTATCGAACCTAAACATAACTTCACACTCACAGAAGAGTGTTCTAAATTGTATTTGACTCAAACTTTTCTCATTGGAATAATATTTTTATCAATTTATTGTAATTGGAGGCGTTAATCATTTAATTCAACTTAATTTTACAAGCTATTTAGTAATTTCAAATATAATTTCAATATACATGTGATTATATCTAAATAATTTTAATTAAATAATTATATCAAACTTAAAACATAACTTCATCACGGGACTCACTGCAGCTTCATTCTGATCAATTGCATCCAAAATTGTTATTTGACTCAATTATGTTTCATCAGAACAATATCTTTATCGATCTAATAATGTAATTGGGGATATTAATCCTTTAATTCTATTTTATTCGATTTACAAGCCTATTTGTAAATTTCATATAGAGGTGCTCATAGCTATATAATTTTGATTAACTAATTGTATCAAATTAAAACACAACTTTATCGAGATCACTAAAGCTTCATATTAATCACGTGCTTTTGAAATTGTTATTACTCAAAATTTCTTTCATCGGAACAATTTCTTTATCGATCTAGTGTAGTTGAAGGTGTTAATCATTCAATTACAAGCACATTTACAAATTTTAATAAATAGATAATTATATTCACTTAAATTAACAAGTTGTATTTTTAGCAAAACCCTAATAAACCTCACTCAAACATCATCTCAAATAAGAATCTGGAAGTGCATTAAAGATAGTTGGTTAACTTGCATGAAAAAACAAAGATGGATTGTCTACAAAGGGACCAGAGTGAAATTCTTTGAAGACAAATAGATCCCCAACCACCAGTCCATTAGGAGTTGTATTGTTGGCCCCCTAAACGAAGGGAAAGACAAGTTAACTATTAACTTAATACACAGACATGGAAACTAGAATCTTGGGGCCATATCCTTTACATTGCCCCAAAACCTTCAGACCATTATCACCAACTCTTATATCCCCCACCAAACTGACCAGGAGGATAAACTCATCTGGGATGGTTCCCCTGGTGGTAAGTTTTCCCTGAGAAGTACCCCCAACACTCTGTAGCCCAATAGGAACTGTGTCATGCCTGATCCTGACAAGGATTACCTCTGGTCTTGGAATCTTAGGACACCCAACAAGATAAACCCTTTCTCTGGCTCCTCAACCATAACAGACTCCCAACTGGGAGCTACGTTAGACATATTGGTATGGGGGTCTCACCAAACTATAAGTTCTGTATAGACCTGGAGGAAGACATCTCTCATATCTTCTTTCAATGCCCTAAAGCCATAACTTTCTGGGAGGGTATCGCGTCTAAAAGCATCTCCATCGCCTTTTTCAACTCTGCCTCCCTCAATAGCCATAACTGGGTTCAAACATGGAAGGCCCTTAGGAACAAACCTTTCAACACATGGTACTCCTAGGACACCATCCTTCTTTTCTGCGTGTGGAACATTTGGCTAACCAGAAACCATAACTTGTTCAATGGAAAAGATGATAATATTTCGATTGAACAAACCTTTGCACAAGCCAATAAATACACTCTTAACCATTGTGAATCCTACCACCACCATAAAACCTTCCACTACCATATACCTCTTACTTAAGGCTCCTATAAACTTAAGACTGATAAGAGTGTTCAAAACCAGCTTAGACTAGGTTGATTAGGGGGTGTTATTTGAGACCCTGATGAAAATTGGATCCTGGGCTTTATAAAGACCTTTTCCTCACTGATGTGCATCAGGAAGAACTCCTATCAATTCTAGAAGGCCTTAGGTTAGCTTTCTCTAGAAACCTGGGCCCCCTAATGATCAATTCGGATTCGATTGTTGCCATAAATATGATTTCCACTAACCACCTAGGCTACTGCAGTGTTATTTTGGAATGCAGGTACTTAATGCGGAGATTACGCAACACAACACTGAAGCACTCATGCAGGCAGCAGAACAAGGTTGTTGATGCACAAGCAAGATTCAGGGGAGGGGAAGCAGTTTTTTACCAAGTGCAAATTTTGACAATTCCCCCTTTATTCGCGAAAAAGCCACTGGCAGCAGACAAGTTAGGAATTGCCTTTTCTAGAAAGGTTGCACTTCATCATGTAATAAGTGAAAATATTGCAACTCACCAGTTTGTTTTTAGGGACCCGATGGGCCCTAATTCTATAGTTTGTAATAACCCTGACTATTTACTAATTTATGCTCCCCTCTTACCAAAAAAAAATGTTTGAAGAATTGTTATTTGATCGTATATGATCTTTTGAAATAGTAATTTGTCAATTTTATCATATTATATCTCCATTAATTAATAATTATATTCAATTTAAATTAGTATTAAAGTTATTCATACGGTCTAATGTTAATTTAATAACCTAGTAATTGTCATACATTTAGCTCAACACTACTGTTGAAGAATGTAATAAAATAAGAAAGTACATAACGATGCTAATCAATATCATAGAGGACGAAAAAATTTGAAAACAAATATATATATTATTATTATTATTTTAGTTAAATAACTTTCTTTGTTATATTTGTTAGTTACATAATTAGAGTATTTGTACCCAAAAAAATTAAAGAAAGCAATTATATAGATTATTCTCCTATATAAGTGGGATTGGAGCAGCTTAAGCAGACTCCACTTCATCGTCATGTCTGCTTGTCGTCATTTCACCCGCTTTCTTCGTAATTTTACTATATCACCCGTGATTAATTATTATATGTCATTAATGTATGAGAAAAATTAATAATATTTAATTAAAAATAGACATATATAGCATGTCTGCTTGTCGTCATTTCACCCGTTTTCTTCGTAATTTTACTATATCACCCGTAATTAATTATTATATGTCATTAATGTATGAGAAAAATTAATAATATTTAATTAAAAATAGACATATATAGCATGGTTGCTTCAGCTGCTTCAATAGTAATTTTACTAAATCACTCTGAATTAATTATTATGTCATCTAAGTATTACAAAAATAATAATACTTAATGTTAAATTAACGAAGTCGAAAGTACTTTTATTGCAATTTTTCTATATAACTTCTAATCAATTATTATAAGTCATTTAAGACATGTCTTCTTTGCTGTTTCAATTATAAATTTATTATATCACTACTAATTAATGATTATGGTCGTCTAAGCATTGCGTCAATTAAATTGGAATACAGAAAAAATATTAAAAATCACAATAATTAAAAAATAAAATTATTTTTAAAAATATAATAGACTATCAACGCCATAAAAGTTTGGACAAGGAGAGTAACTTATATTATTTGAAAATTATATAAAGAATATTATAAATTATAATAGTTAACAACTTAAAATATCTGAAAAATAATTAATTTGTTATATGTTTTTAAAAGATACATAAAAAATATATTAATCACAATAATTAATAATTTAAATTTTTTAAAAGATATAAAATATTTGGCTGACTCTCAAAATTATATCAGTGTCACTTAAATTGTAATAGAAAAAAATTATAAATCTCAATAATTAAAAAGTTAAATTATTTTTAAAATATAATTGACTATTAATGTTTCAAAAATTTGGACAAGGAGAGTACCATGTATTATTTGAAAATTACATAAAAGATATTCTAAATTACAACAGTTAGCTAACTTAAAATATTTTATTATATATTTGATAATTACTATTTAAAAATTAATATAAATCACAATCATTAAAAACTATAAATATTTTTTAAAAAAAAGTTAAAAAATTTAATTGTCTCTCAAAATTATATGGTCATATTAACAAATTAAAATATTATTATATAAATTTTATTAATCTAGTATAATAATATATGTATAATTAAGAATTTATCTATAAAATAAATAAAAATTTTAATTAAATAATAAAATTATATATAACGTAGAATTTTCAAGGATCAACATCGAATCCGTGCATAGCACGGCTTGGCCAACTAGTATACATATTATAAAGAGTCCAATTTCGTCCATCACTTCCTTATCTATACATATAATGGGATCTCTAATTACTCATGCTATAGATGAAAAAAATACAAAATTCAATTGGCCCAAAGAATCCTTTCAACCGCCACTCCCTCCCCTTTTACCCAAATCCCAAAAACACACCCCAAAATTAAAAATTACAAAAACCTAAAAATTCTCCCCAAAATTTTAAAACCTAATGACATAACCTACTCCCCCTTTCCAACTAAATATCTTAAGAGCCTTTCCTGTCGCCCCCTCCTTTACGCTTTCTTTATGCACTTTTTTATTTAATTAAAAAAAAATTTGTATAAAATATTTTGCTAATTAATTTTTTTGTAGGTTTTATATTTAAGCTATGACAACTTTCTTTTCCAAAGTTGTGAAAAGTCGTTCAAGCCGCCGATGCAATGATGTCATCAACGGACGGACAGTAACTCCGGCGGTGAGGTGAACTTCAGATCATCGAGATCTTGCCATCTCAACCAGTAGTGTATATTTGGTCGTTTCAGGCAGACCCAATGACAAAGAAAAAAATGTTGACTAGCAACGTTGCCTTGACGTGACTAGAGATACTCCGGCGTCGTCTTAGAATCGTCGGCGATAGATAAGTGACATCCCTCTCTTTTTTTCCCCTTTTTTGGTTATCTATCTCATACCCCTTTCCCTCTCTCCTCTCCTGCCATAATTTTACTGCGATCGCCGATAGAAAAAAGTCCCGTCGGCTCAACTCCAGCGAAGTAGTCAGTAGGAAGCACCGAACGCAGGCGATCAGATCTGAAGCTGGCGTTTTGATATTACCAGATGCTGCTTCATATGATCCAGATTCTGACGAAATTCCGGCGAATCTTCAGCAAGAAAATTCTAGCGACCAATTTCTGCATCAATTTGCCGGAATTCAACATACCACACACGAGAAGAGGACTTGGCCTACAAGCGTAATCTGGTGACTTCTAACCTTTGATATTTAGTTTTTTTATTATTTCGTGTCTCTTGACTTGTTTTAATTTGTGGGATTGACTGTTTTTTTATATTGGAGACTTGTGTTGGTTTTGTTTTGTGTGTGCCTTATATTTCCTACCGTTGTTTTGTTTCTTTCTTTGTCTGTATTTTTTTAGTAGTGGCTTTGGGCGTTGATGGTATGATAGGGTTATTTTCGAGGGGTTTGGGGCTGTTTTAAGGGTGGGGGATGAGAGGAGAGCTAGTTTGGGGATAGAAAAGGAGGGAAGGACTGGTTTGGGAGTGGGGGCAAGGTTTGGTGTTAGGTTTGGTTTAGGGTATGGGGGTAGGGTGGTAGAGATAGATGTGATGCAAGAGTTTATAGGTTGAGGGTAGGGTCTTGAAACATGGGGACCCTTCAGGGTAAGTCCGTAGAGCTTGTGAAAATTCTTAGAAAGAGGAAGATCAATATTGCGTATGTCCAGGAGACTAAGTGGGTAGGGTCTAAGGATAGGGATATGGATGGTTACTAGCTTTGGTACTCTGGGAATAAGTGGTGTAAGAATAGAGTAGGCATCTTAGTAAATGAATAACTTAGAGGGCAAGTAGTGGAGGTTAAGAGGATCAGCGATAGGTTGATGACTATTAAATTGGTCATTGGGGGGTTTTCTACACTGACCCTGATTTGGAAGAAAATATGAACAACTCAGGATCCACTTTTGGTTGTTTGATCACTTTTTTAGAGGGCTATTCTTGTATATCTAGACTATAAAAGTGCATGGCTCTATCCACCACAGAAGCCGAATATATTATTGTTAATGAAGGTGACAAAGAATTTCTTTGGGTGAAGAAATTTATGAAAGATCTTGATTTTGAGTTGTCAAGGTTTATCTTATTTTGTGATAATCAGAGTGTTATTTATCTCACCAAATACTCTACCTTTCATTTTGAGTCTAAGCATTATCATTGGATTATAATGATTGTAAAAGAGAAATTATTTAGGATTGAGAAGATACACACTAATGAGAATCCTTCAGATATGCGAATGAAAGTGGTGGTTGTTGAGAAACATGGGTAGTGTAGAACTTTGGTAGGCATGACGCGTGTTTTGAGTTCCTCCGCTTAAAGATCCATTTGTCCCCTTGGTTGGAGTGGAAGTTTTTTGGAGTGTGATTTATGTTCCAGCCAAAGTTCCATGGCCTAATCCTACTCTCATTTGATTTTTAATCCTATTTGGAATATGATTCATATTTCTATTCCTATTTGGAGTCGGTTTGGCTTTGAAAAAAATCATCACTCATCATCTATAAATAGAAAAATTTGAGAGAGAATTATTTATGCTTATTGGTATTTGTCTTTGAGAAACATTAGCACATAAGATAGGTTTCACCAAAGAGAGAAGAGAGGAAAAAATTCTTTTTTGCTACAGTTTTTGCTCTCCAACCTGCCACCTATAGATAGTTTTTATCATCTTGTTTGCCATGAACTGGACTGAATTTTTGACTAAGTGTTCTTAACATCTTGGTGTTTGATTTGAATAGTGGAGATTGGATTTGGAGGTCTGCAACATTCGATTTTGAATCCCGAACAACAACTCTATTTTTGATGATTTCTCTTGATTTACTTTTGTTGGTATAGTTGTTGCTTCTCTGTGTTTGACACTTATTGTGTAGCCATGTTGGAGAATATTTGTAAACTGTCTTATTGTTATGGTGGAGAGATTTGGATCTCTGTTATTCGATAGTTGTTACCTTCATTTTGAAGGACCACGCTATATTGAATGTTCATAACTTTCATATGAACCTCTTCACGACATAACAAATTTTCTGCATAAAATCACTTGTATAATGTAATTTCTATACTTCACTTTTAGTTTGGTTGTGTCTGAATTATTTACATTAAAGAATCAGGTTCTTTCAATTCACGAAAATCAAGCAAGACATAATTAATATATTAGTGCATTTCTTAAACAACATAAATGATCTGCAAAAATTAATTGCATCCTACTAGCATAGATATTAGTGTCAAAATTTGTAATGTTGTAACGATAAGAAAGCCACCAAACAAATATTTACAACTTAGATTACTAAACAAATGGAGCCTATTAGTTTTACAGTTGTTAAACTGCTGCAACATAATGCTCATACACACATATGAGAGCCATTAAAGCAGAGCTTAGTTTGAGTGAAATGAGAAGAAGGAAAACTGAGAACTTCTATTGAGTGAGAAAAGATTGTATTACAATGAGGAATCTGCGGTAGATATTAATAAACTCATGTGATTATCACATGAGCTTCTAGAATATTCCTAACAACCTCCAACAACTTGCTCTAACAACTTAAATAACTAACTATATTACTCGATCAGTAGCAACTAACTTGACTAATTATTTCAATGAAACAATGAAAACTTACAAACTGTTTTAATGCAGCAGTAATTTTTTCAACTGTGAGCTCAAACCATGTGATCAACTAACTCATTTTAATACTCCCCCTTAAGATAAAGGGTACAAAATATTTAGCACACCAAACTTGCTCATGAGGTATATATGTTGATCTTGACTCAAACTCATAGTAAGAATGTCTGAAATTTGATGGTTAGTTAGAACATACCTAGTTTTGATCAATCCTTCCTTGATCTTGTCTCTGATGAAGTGACAATCAACTTCTATATGATTTTTCCTCTCATGAAAAATAGGATTATCTGCCAGTTGAGTAGCTAATTTTCTATCACTGAACATTGTGATAGGCTTACTAATAGGTACATTCAGTTCTAAAAGCAAACCCTCTAACCATGTCATTTCTGATAAAGCTGAAGCCATGCTTTTATATTCTACTTCAACTAAACTTCTAGACATTGTATGTTGCTTCTTAGAATTCCAATATATCAAGGAACCACCAAAGTTCATGTAATACCCCAAAGATTTCTAGCCAATTTCATCCCAAGAATGCCTAGTATTAGCTTCTAAAGTAAATGATAATTATTCTGTGAGGAATATTCAAGATTTTCACTTTTTGTCATGTTGAAAATTCAATAAGCTTTCCATCGATATATGATTCGCTTAAATTCGATAACCGGGTAAGAAGTTATGACTATTTCAAGTTTCCATCGTAAAATAGCTCCATATTAGTTAGTGGCACGCCGCCCCACAAGAGGAAATTGCTTTTGGCAATTTACAGTACGTGCCCGCGATTATGGCGCGTCATACCAAAGTTTCAGGTCACGAAGGAAGGGGCAACGCGATGGCTCCGCATTGCCCCATCCCTCAGTTTCCCAATTGTCAAATTCCAGTGACACGGCGCGATAGCTCGGCGTCGCACCAGGGGTTCAATTCGGGAAATTTTTACAGAAATTACAAGACGTGTCCAGGGTTAAAAGGGTCAATTTTTCACCCTTATTTAAGCTCTTTAACATGTGATTCAGCCACTTTTCACCCAAAATACACTCTTTTCTCTCAAGTTTCTCTCAAGAACAAGCTAGAGTTTTCATAGAAGATCCAATTTCAAGAAGGTTTCACCATCAATCTTTACGAAATCACGAACTAAGGTATGCATAGTGTTCATTCATGGACTCCTTTTGTCCATAAATCCCAAGAATCCCTTTTCTAAATTCAAGTTATGGATTTATTTATGACTTTCATGTTGGGTTAGTTTTGTTTATGTTGAGAATGATTAATTGAATTCAAATACATGTTGGGTGATCAATTTTATGTGGAATTGATTTGTATAGATGTATATTCATGTGAACCTATAAATAAACCTTAGGACAATGAAATTTGAGATGAATCATGATGATTAATTGTTGCATAATGTTGTCTACATGTGTTATGCCTACCATGTGTTTGATTAAATGCCTACGTGAAGGAATAAGACCCAACTAGTATGATATCATGAAATCCCCATTATGTACAAGTTACGCCCATCACATGTTTTGATGGAATGCTTCTATAAATGTATTAAGGATTATGATGTTAGTTATATATTCAAGTAAGTTATGCTTGGTCAGTTTCCTTCCATCGAGTCCTAGGGGTACTTGTACCCGAAACATTAGTTTTGTACCTAGATACATGTAATGCTTTCAAGATACTCTCAGTCAAGCCATGATCCTTAGATTTCAGACAGTCTTATGACTCAGAAATTCTCCATGATCTCATGAACTCAGTCAGCTGTCAGATATCAGTAATATTCCATCAGTCAATGAAATTCAGTAACTCATTCCATGTTCAGCTCAGTAAATCATGTTCAGTGTCCATTCAGATGGGAGTAAAAATTAGCACCGATTAAACCAAAGGAGGGGACACATACTATCAGATGAGGGTGTGATCCTTAGCAGTCATCCTTGCGTTCCAAAACTATGTAGCCAGCATAGGTTGAGACACTAACACTGTCGATGAGGGTTGATGAGGTAGCTAAGCACTATCAGATAAGGGGCCCATTCGTACAGCAGATACTGTCAGATGAGGGTCGCCCATAGCTTGTCCTTCCTAGTGGCGCGGTGTTGACACCCTTCCAATTGGGGTTATAGATTGGACCCCATCTAAGCCTTAATGGCGTATCAGGGGCATGTCGATTAAATACTACCTCCTACAGTTTCATTAATAGTCTCAGAAAAAGAACTTAAATAGTTTATCAGATTCAGGATTGTCAGATACAGTCAGCCATGCTATCTATTACATTCAGATACAGCTATTTATGCTATCAGATATATCATTTTTTAGTATGTGATGTCATCAGTATTCAGATTCAGTAATCATGATATCACAGTGTCAGTTACAGTTACATATTTATATATGCATTCTCGCATTCATGTTAGACAGTCAGCTAACATTATTCATGCATGTTAACCCTTATATTAGCCTACCTCACATGTATACTCAGTACATTCTATTGTGCTGACGCATTTGCGCTATGTTGCTTTCTTTTTATGTTACACCATAGGTTCAGAGACATGAGTTCTAGATCAGCAGTAGATTCCAGTCTCAGCAGTCAAAATAGATGTGAGTCCTCATCCTTCGAGGACATGATTATTTCTCCACTATTTTATTGATTAGGTATTAGTTGGAGTTAGTTGGGGATATGTCCCATCAACTCCTTATTCAGATTATTCAGACAGCAGAGGCTTTCATACTAGATGCAGACTATTATGTTTTAGACTTTAGTATTTACTGATTTATTTTGGGTATTGTGTTACCCCACAGATGTTATCTCATCCATGTTATGTTCAGTATTGAACCTTATGGCCTTTCAGTGCATGTTTCTATATTATTCAATATTTTATACAGTATACAAGTACAGATATCAGTCATGGGTTAGCTTGTGGTCCTTTGGGGTCATGAGCACCGTGTAGCATTCCAGTTCAGCAAATGGGAGCGTTATAGTGCACCACATACCCTATAACAGATCTTCTTATTTTGGGGCATGAAGCCCAATCTGAATCATACCATCACACAAGTTCAGCAGCTGGTTGTGCCCTGAGCCAAATATGTTGTCTCACAACACCTTTTAAGTATCTTACCACTCTATTTGCAGCTTTCAGATAAGACTTCTTAGGTTGTTGCATGAACTGGCTTAGAGTCTGCATAATATAGCTCCTATCTGGTCTTGTAATAGTTGCATACATTAGCTTCCCAACCAACCTTTGATAAGATGAGATATCATTAAGAACATCATATTTTGTAACTCTTTCTGCCTTATCAACTTCTACAAAAGTCAAACTCCCATTGTTTCTATTGGAGTAAAAGCTGGTTTGGCACCAGTGAGTCTTGTGTCAGCAATGAACTCTAAAATATACTTCCTCTAATTTAATATAACTCCTTTTATAGACCTCAGTACTTTAATGCCCAAAAAATATTTGAGCTCCCCAAGGTTTTGTAGTTTAAACTATTGATGTAGTATTCCCTTTACTTTATTTATCATGGAATCATTGTCACCTGTGATAAGAAGATCATCCACATATACTAATATCATAACCATTCCTTATGGTTTCTTCAAAGTGAAAAAGGAGTAGTCATATATGCTTGGAGAGAAGCCTGCTTGAAGTAAAGTAGTAGTAAGCTTAATGTTCCATTGCCTTGAGGCTTGTTTAAGTCCATACAAGGACTTCACTAATCTGCATACTTTGCGTAACCCTTCTTCTTTGAATCCATCTGGCATTTCCATGTATGCTTTCTCATCTAAATTACCTTGTAGGAAAGCATTATAGATATCTATTTGATACATGCACCAACCTTTTAATACTGCAAAAGCAATGACACTTTTTTCAGTAACCATTTTTGCCACTAGTGAAAAACTATCATGGTAATCTAACACCTCTTATTGACTATATCCTTTAGCTACTAATCTTGCCTTAAATCTTTTTACTTATCCATTAGCTTTAAACTTAATTTTATATACCCATATTGAACCTATGATGTTCTTGTCGTATGTCATGTTAACCACCTCCCAAATATGATTATCTTCAAGAACCTTGACCTCTAGTTTCAAAACTTTAATCCACCCTTCATCCTTAACAGCTTGACTATAGGATTTATGTTCAACCAATGCTGACAAATTAGATAAAAACACTAATAACTTGGACTAGTGCTAGCATAGAACAAGTAGTTGGCTAAGGAATATCTGGTTCATTTTCCTGTTCCACGTGAAGCATAATCCATCAGCCAGGTAGGTTTCTTATGTACTCTGGTTGATCTTCTTGGGGAAATCACTACAGGTGGTGAGGGTGATATATTTGTATTTGATTAGCTAGGAAGATCATCACCTAGTTCACTGGCTGGGATATGTAAAGAATGCATATCCTAATCTGATGTTTCAGGTGAATCTGCATAAGTATCTACATCTATAAAGTCATTGTCACTCAGTTTGAGATAGTCATTAGGTGATTCTGAAGTAGACTTGTCTACAAAAGGGAACAAGTGTTCTTGTAACAACATCCTAGTAATAAATAACTTGTTAGTAAGCAGCTCCATCAACAAATATCCCTTTTGATAGGTAGGATATCCCATTAGTACTGCAGGTTTGTCTATTTCTCAAAATGTATCTCCCTTTGGTAGCACTGAAGTATAATATTTGCAGCCAATGACTCTCAAGTGTGTCAGTGAAGGAGCCTTACAGAATATATCATAAGGACTTTTACCTTCAATAGATGAAGAAGGTAACCTGTTCATAAGATATACTGCAACCTTGACATTTAGTCCCCAAAACTTGATAGGCATTTGAGACTAAAACCTGATGGCTCTAGCAACATTCAATATTTTCTGTGATTTCTTTCAACAACCCATCTGTTGTGGTGTGTAAGGGAAACAACTTTGATGTAGTATATCCAAGGATTGAAATAACTCTCTACATTGTGAATTAATAAATTTTGTTTCATTATCTGATCTGAGAACCTTTATCTGAGCACCAAACTGATTCTTAATCATGTTCAAGAAATTCTTAATAGCCACAATACATTCAAATTTCAACTGCAATAAGTGAAGCCAAGTGTATCTACTATGATCATCTACTGCGGTCAGAAAGTAGTGTTTTTTATCAAAAGTAAGGACTTTATAAGGCTCTCAAAGGTCCATATGTACAACATCAAAGCACTTCACAGCTCTAGAGTCACTAGTGGGAATTGATAGTCTAGTTTGTTTAGCTAGTGGACAAACATGACACTTATTTAGAATCTCTATGATTGTCTTGCATCTTAGTAAACTAAGTGACTGAAGAACCTGACTAGAAGAGTGTCCAAGACTCATATGCCATAAGTTGCAGTCTTGCATATCTACTTCTACAACCATCAACTTTTAAGAACTTCCTCCATGTATATCATTCAATCCATAAACCTTCTTAAGGATATATAATCCCATTTTCTCCTTACCAATCCCCTTCACCTTGCTAGTGTAAAGGTGCTGACAAACACAGAAATTAGGGTAGAATGATACAAAGCAAGAAATTTGTTTAGTTATTTTTGACACTGACAATACATTGAGCTTAAAGTCAGGGACAAATAACACATCTCTAACAACTTCATCATTTAGAATTTAAGCTTCTCCAATATGTGAGATATCTGTCTTGGCTCCAGTAGAGAGATTCAATATGTTATTTTTTGTTTTAACTATCTTATGACAGTGTGAAAAGACACATTTACGTATTGCAACATGGTGTATGGCACCAGAATCTATTACTCATTCATGTGGAACAACATGTGTTGATAAACAAGTAACTATACCTGATATGTTGACCTGTTTGGAATCATGTGCATCTTTATTTAGTAATGTCATGATCTGCCTGTACTCTTCATCTAAGAAGCCTTGGGCCTTGGCTATCATAGCATTGTTAATATCATTGCTCCCTTAACTGCTAGATGAAACTACTAAACCTGTATCTGATAACGCGTAACTTACACGTCAATTAAGTGCAAGGCGATCGTCGTTAATATATTTACCCAACTTTGGAGTCGGGGTCGAATCCATGAGGAACAATGTGAGTGGCGATTAAATCAATTCGAAATGATAGGTACAAGTTAAATTCAAACAAATTGTACAAAAAGGTAAAATGAAGGAGGTAAGATCCTACACTAATGTATTTTTTTGGAATTTTCTAGTATAAATTCAGGGCTATGAATAATTAGAGTTTTAACAATTACGCACGATCTTGGGATTATGTGCTACTAAGGGAGTGAAATGTGGGAGCTAATTATCAACATCACTTCAATAATTCTAATATGGGTAGGCTTGGTTATAGGTTTTGATATTAGCCTTTCAACAAAAAACCAAATGTTCACCCACTGATTCTTTCGAATACCTAATGGGTGTGTTCAAAAATTAGCAACTACAACCTCAATCAAGGCATCCCTATTTCTAGGATGACACCCATGGCATATTTATCCTCATAGTCACCCTTATATCTAAGATAGTAAAAATTTAGCAAACTACACAGATAATTGTCTATCATTGCTTGGTGATAGTGAAAATTTTACAAACTACACACATAATTGTCGATAATTGCTTGGTCCCCATATCCCTCTTTCGAGGATGATATGGATTCCTAAAGTTCACCCAAAACCCTTCTTTCAAAGATGGCATTGAACTTTCTAGAGATTGCGCCTTTCACTCATCAAACCCATGTGGGTATTTGGAGCTTTCACCCATCAAATCCCAACCAAAATAGCATAGCAATAATAGAATCCATAAACATGAACTATCAAATAAATGCTAAAAATAACAACCCACACACACTTTAACCCCTATTCACACATAAACCCAAGAGGGAGATTTAGCTACACATAAGATAAATGAGCATAGATATACCCATAATCTCCATTCAATTAAAGTTGTAGAAGATCTAAGAGAATGTTACTTCAAACTTGGCTCTCCCACAATATCAACAAGGGAAATGAGCAAATCTTTCACTTAGAAAGTCTCCAATGTATTCTTCACCCAAAATTTATACAATATTTTCTTCTCCAAAAATAGAGGCTACAAAGTCTCAAGCTAAAATCTAGAAAATTAGGGAAGAAGGGATGTGATGGAATGAATGATTCATGAGGCTAGGGTTTGAGTATTTTTGTCCAAATTAGGATCAGCTTATGCAATTACAGATTTTCCCTTTTGCTTACTTTTTCTGCTAAACCACGATCACGTAGCTCTGGCTGCGATCACAGCTACCCGACTGCTGTTAAGTTCTGTAACCGTAAGTGGATGGATTTTGATTGAATATAGCGATCGCGGTTTGCAGACCATGACCACGGTACCTGAGTCTAGTTTCTGCTCCAAGCCTTCAGCTACACCTTTCCTGCTCCATTCTGATCATTTTACGCTTTGATCCATATCTTTTGATCTCCTCAACTATATACCTGCAAAGAGTGGATATGAGTGCATCTAACTATAAATATGTCTCGTTTACTCATTCAAAACAAGATAATGTGCATTAATAATGAGTGTGAATGAGTGGTAAAATCACCACTCATCAACACCCCCAACTTAAAGCATTTTCTTGTCCTCAAACAACACTATCTTTTACCATGAGACACAATTATTTACGCTCAAATTTTATGCCTTAACGGCCATAACGACTTCAACTTAAATCGTAACCACAAGTATCTCAATGCACATGTGTTAGACTAATTTCACAACACCCCTCATTATAAAATTCAATGCTCAAAGAATGCATAAGACTTTAAAGAGCAATCAAGAAACAAATACCAATACTCTAGAAGTGGCTTCCTCTTGACCATAATCAAGTTATACTCCATTTATCTCATTGTTTGGGAGGTGACAAAATCACCCACCTCAACTTGTTCGCATGCCAATATCACAAGAAAAGGAATTTCCACACACCAAACCACTAATCATGCAACAAGGAAATTTAATAGCAAAAAATCTCTCTCACACAAAAGAAATCTCGATGCAACAAGTGTTATATCATAGGCTTGCCCTTATTTTCAATCACCACTAGTGGGGGATCTCAAAGGGCTTTCTAAGCTTGTAATGAAGGTTCAGGCTAGGGTAGGATATCATTTATGGAACATGATTACACCTTACCTTGAACATCTACATCATACATTACAAAACTCTTTTTTCGACTAAGGGCCACTCTTTTTGATTTTTCATTCTATTTCTATGCCTATCTTTTGTTTCTTTTATTCTCCACTTTTCTTTTATTTTGTTTTCTTGCAACTTTTGTACAATTCACTTCTTCATGGGATCCTTTCTTTTTGTAAACATTTATTTTTAACATTTAGGCACATTTGGCATTTTACTAATACTTTGTGGCCCTAAACCTACTTCCATCGATTTTTACCACCCCTAACTTAGGCTTTTAGCCTCAAATTGCATTTTCAAAATCAAGAAAGGTATGGTTCAAAAGAGGGATGAAAAGAATGGTTCACGGCTTGTAACAAGTTTGCCAAAGAAAGGTCCAAAGGCTCAAAGTGGGTGAGTAGAGATTTCAATTATGCATAGGTAGGGTTTTTAGTCTAGAATGAGGTCCAAAATCACAAGGATGGCCTAAGATCATTTCTCCAGCCAAGTACAATCAAAGTTAGCTTTGAAAGACTATCAGGGCAAGTTCTAGATAACACAAGTATACAAGAGATAAATGCAAATAACTTACCACAAATGGCATGCAAACTTTTCCAAAGAATATCAAATGTCCCTCCCGTGAGAGGCATAAGAGGAGTATTTTATCATTATTCATAAGTAAGAATTTGTGGAGCCACAAGAAGAGATACAGATTTGTTACAACATTGCTCACATCCTTTTCCTCATTTTTTTTGTCCAAAAAAATTTTGGACGAAGGGGGTTTCTTATCCTGCAATAGCAACACGCACAATTTGCTAAACTATGGCTACAGCCAAAGCCTTAATCTCACATTTGGCTTTTAACTAGGCAAGCTAACCATATGACTACTCAGACTTTGCCAATGGTGTATAAAGTGAGCTCAATTTTTACAAAATATAATGCCACAGGTACTCAGCATTCCTTTGCATTATTTACATTTATGATACGGGTACTCAGAATTCCCCTGCACCCATTTAACTCAAACACGTACTACGGTTTACAATAAAATCTAAAGTACTAAGAGAAAAAACTAAAAACTAGGAGAAAAGCATGATACTCCATAAAACTTAGGCACCATCCAGGTACCCTAAAATCTAGCTTCCAAACTATAAAAATAAAAATACAATCCAAACCATCATCCCAAAATAGATTTAAAATCATCATCCATACAGTGCTAATATCAGGCTAGGCACCCTCAATCGAAAAGCTGGCAGTGCCCCCACTGCCTAGTCAACAAGATAAGAGTAAAGAATGCTCCATGAATTTGTCTCACAGACTGCTCTCTCTGGAATACTCTGCCTCATATCCACTATCTCCAGCACCAGACCACTCAGAAGTGGCTCCATCATCGCTCTCGACTTGTGGCTAAGGTAACTATTTTTTGGGTTTTAGAATCTTGAAAATACCCTTCACTCCTTTCCATATCTTAGTGATGAATTTATCCTTCTTATTATGCTTTTTCACCATCCTATTTTGCATCTCCCTAAGGTCCTTGTGTGATATTGCCAATGCTGAATATGCTCTTTCTAATTTGGCAACCCTGGCACCCTATTTTCTCAGCTTTCCCTGATATCTACTGTAGTCAGACTGAGCTACATACGAGTGGCAAATAGCGGAGGATTCCCCTTGCTCCTGTAGTAATTCTAGGACGTGTTCCCTGATGGTAGCAAGTCTGCCAAAGAATGCGAGAAACTTTTCTTGGACTTTGTCCCTCGAGATACTCCTTTCTAGGAGTAGCTTAGTCTCTGGGAGGTTATTGAAATATTGGTTTTGGCTATCCTGGGTCATGGCTTTGGAATCGTTTGAGTCTCCCATTCTATAGCTGAGCACCTGCATGGAACATACCTTAGGCTATTTTTAGTATATACAAAGCAAAATTTATGCTAGATTAATATGAACGGTGAGTGTGGCAATGCTATAGGAAATTTAGAGGTAAAAATTAGATGTGCAGAAGTTTGGAATCCCTCGGAAAGTAGACCTCAGGTATGGCGATCGCGAGGCATTGATCACAACCGCGCTTACACAATCTTTGTCTCAGGACCATGATCGCAATATCTGAGACCATCGATAACAGCTCTACCTTTGCTCAAACTACACATAGTTAATACCAATTGTGTCTTCTAAGTAAGCACATAAACATCATGATAACCTAAAGTAAACCTAAATTACGTGACTTTAGCCCTCAAACTTAAAGGAGTTCCCCTTGAACTCTGTTGGATGTTGAAAGCAGGCATAGTGTGTACGTCCGGTTCGACCATGTTAGGCTAATTATATGGGTACTCAAGACTTCCCCAGATGACGTGAAGACACTCTATAGTATCTAACCATTACATTAAACATGACAAGCATAGTTTTGGCCTTATAAAAATGACTTTATACTTATTTCTAATTGACATGTCGCAGGCCTGCCATGACAATAAAAGTAAGAGAGTTTGAGACTACATACCATATAGACGATGCAAAAGATTGAGATGAAATTTTGGATGCTCCACACAATGCCAACAATTAGGAGAGTTTTGAGAGAATTTAGAGAATGAAACATGCGGGAAAACTGGTAGTTGGATGGTCATTTAAACTGTTACAACTGCGATTGTGGTCCTAGTTCCGCATTAACGCTCACGCAGCCTCTGTGGTCGTGGTAACTGAGACCTTTCAACCAAGTTTTCTGCACACTCCTGCTCAGTCCAAACTTTGCCAATTTCACACATTTTTTTTCTTAAATTGAATCAAAATATCTCATAGCACCATATTTTATGGATTGGGCGTGCACCAAAAACAAGAATAAAAAATAATTCTACTCTAATATGCATAAAGAAAAAAAGGATAGATGCCATTTTTCATGGAATGATGGGTTGCCTCCCATCGAGCGCCTAGTTAACGTCATAACTCGACACCTCCACCACTTCCTTTTATGTCTCCACGTAGAAGATTTAAATCTTTGTAAACATTTTCATTCATAATGCAATGAGCGGCAGAAGGACAGAAGATTCAAATCTTCCAAGATGAGGCTTGGAAGACGTGGGGGAATGGCGAGCAAGCTTCGATCTCTCCATTTTGAAGAGTTGAACCTTTTACCCAACTTCACATCAAATTTTCAGATTGGTTCCATAGGTAAAAGCATGTTCATCAATTAGCCTTTCCTTGTACTTTGAAAGTTGAGTTTATCGGCCATTGATGTGTGAGGCTCCATATGCACCATTGGAATTCCAAATTCCAAAATATAATGGTGGAGCTCCCACTCTCCAAAATTCATTATTAGCTTGAGTAGATAAACTTTCATCCAATCCAGCAAGCATAATGTTGAAAAGTAGTTAGAATGCGGTCCCTCCCTTAAGTTAGGAATTACATCCAACTTAGCATAGTCACCCTGAAATGAGCTAGAGTCATCGTAAGGGATTTTCTTGGCCTCTTCTTCTGACTCTAGTCTCATTTCCTTTATTATGGCTTCTTCTCCATCATATGAGTCAGATAATTGGAAAGTCATTGAGGAATCTTCACTACCAAAATCATCATCATAGCTTGGTTTCTCTTCATGATAATACTCCTCTTGAGTAGTGGGAAAGGTAGTGATACTTTCAAGATTTTTTTCTTTGCCTAATAACTCTTCCTTGAAACTTGTCCATTCTTTGTATATATATTCCATATTCTCCCCCGTTGCATCTACCTGATACAAGATGGTTAGTAACCTTGGGTCACAACTACTGGACTCAGTGCATTATTCTACCAATTTCTTATCATATGACCTAATAAAATCATAAGAAGAACTAGCAATTCGGTTAGTATAATATGGGGAAGGGGTGTTTAGACACTCTTCCCAATGTCCTTATAAACGTCCACACATGGGGCAACCATACACCCAATCGGATTTAGATGGTGAAATCTTTCTCCGAAGAGCATACTTACAATCTCTCCTGAAGTGTGGTCTGTAACAATACGAGCATGGGGGGTCACGATATAACTTCCAACTATTCCATTCATATTTGTCAGATGATGCCATCAAGAAAAGTAAAAATAAAACAAAATCAACTTACAAAGAAAAATCGCGAACACATATATACAAGCTTGAATTCAAGCAAGTAAGCTAAAATTCAAAACCAACTTAATACGCCAAATTGTTCCCCGACAACGGTGCCATTTTTTATAACCATCAACTTACACGTCAATTAAGTTCAAAGCATTCGTCGTCAATATATTTACCCAACTTTGGAGTTGGGTTCGAATCCATGAAGGATAATGTGAGTGGCGATTAAATCAATTCAAAATAATAGGAACAAGTTAAATTCAAAAAAATGGTACAAAAAGATAAAATGGAAGAGGTGAGTTCCAACGCTAATGTTTCTTTTTAGGATATTCTACTATAAATTCGGGGCTATGAATAATTAGAGTTTTAACAATTATACACGGATCTTGGTATTATGCATTACTAAGGGAGTGACACGTGGGAGCTAATTATCAACATCACTTCAATAATTCAAATATGGGTAGGATTGGTTATAAGTTTTGATGTTAGCCTTTCAACAAAATACCAAATGTACACCCACTGATTCTTTCGAATACCTAATGGGTATGTTCAACTATTAGCAAACATAACCTCAATCAAGGCATCCCTATTTTTAGAATGACACTCATGGCATAGTTAACCTCACATTCACCCTTATGTCTAAGATAGTAAAAATTTAGCAACCTACACACATAATTATCTATCATTGTTTTGGTCTCCATATCCCTCTTTCGAGGATTATATGGATTCCTAAAGTTCACCCAAAACCCTTCTTTTGAAAATGGCATTAAACTTTCTAAAGCTTGGAGCTTTCACTCATTAAACCCATGTGGGTATTTGGAGCTTTCACCCATCAAATCCCAACCAAAATAACTTGCAATAATAGAACCCATAAACATGAACTACCAAATAGATGCTAATAATAACAACCCATACACACTTTAACCCCTACTCACACATAACCCCAAGAGGGAGATTTAGCTACACTTAAGATAAACAAATATAGATATACTCATAATCTCCATTTAATCAAAGTTGTAGAAGATCTAAGCGAATATTACTTCAAAATTGGCTCTCCCACAATATCAACAGTGGAAGTAATCAAATCTTCCACTTAGAAGTCTCCAATGTATTCTTCACCCAAAATTTACGCAATATTTTCTTCTCAAAAAATAGAGGCTAAAAAGTCTCAAGCTAAAACCTATAAAATTGGGAAAGAAGGGATGTGATGGAATGAATGTTCATGAGTCTAGGGTTTGAGTCTTTTTGTTTAAATTGGGATCAGCTTATGCAATTACAGATTTGCCCTTGGGCTGTTTTTTCTGTTGTTAAGTTCTGCGACTACGGATGGATGGCTTTTGCTTGACTGTCGTGATTGCAGTTACCAGACCATAATTGCGGTACCTGAGGCCAATTTCTACTCCAAGCCTTCACTGCACCTTTTCTGCTCCATTCTGATCATTTTATGCTTCGATCCACATCTTTTGATTTCTTCAACTATATATCTGTAAAGAGTGGATATGAGTACATATAACCATGAATATGTCTTGTTTACTCATTCAAAACAAGGTAATGTGCATTAATAATGAGTGCGAATGAGCGGTAAAATTACCACTCATCAGTATCCTCTCCTTATTGACTCCCAGTAAAGCTATGAGCTGAAAACTGATTATTGGATTGACCAGCAGCCTGATGTCCATATCCACCAAGTCTTCCATGAGATTGATTATTAGTGGAGTATTGATATGGTCCCCTTGAATTGCCACTGTAATTCCCCTTCTTTTTATATTTCCAATCTGTAGGGTATCCTATCAGTTTATAGCAAGTGTCTTTTATATGTCCATTGAAGTGGCAGCAGTCACACTTCTTCCCTTTATAAACTTGACTACCATGGCTAGTTTCTGTACAAGTTCTATGCACCTGCATAGCTATAGGATCAGTCTTATTACTTACAATTGCAACACAAGCAAGTTGCTAAATCGCATCTTCTACTATCTTTGCGTATGCTTGGTTAAGAGTAGGTGTCACCCCTTCATAAGTATCTACCGCTTAGCTTGATCATAAGAGTCATTTAACCCACTCAAAAACTATATCAACCTCAGTTGGACTAAATGATCTGCATAATATTTATATTTGGGACAATTACAAGATGGAGCTAGAACAACAACATCATATTCACTCTAGAGATTCTTCAACTTAGTAAAGTATGTAGAAACTGAGTCAATTCCTTGATGAAGACTATTGATTTCTCTGTGCATTTGATAAAGCCTCATTTTATTTACTTTGTCAAACCTTTCCTTGAGGTCCTCCCTAGGGGTGTTCATGGGTCGGTTGGACCGATTATTGGTCAAAACCATAACCAAACCAACTTAATCGGTTTTTAAATTTCTAAAACCAAATCAAACCAAACAAAAAAATAACCGTCGGTTTGGTTATTGTCGGTTTAGTTAGGTTTGGTTTGGTTTTTTTGGTTTATAACTTTAGCTGATAGAAGTTGAAAATTAAAAAAAAAAAAACAAATTTAATCTAATATATGAGATGTTAACCGAGTGTTGTATCTCAACCTTGAAACTAAGATGTCAACTGAGTGCTATACTTCGGCAAAGCTATGAACAACACCATATGAACGCTTGTAGAAAAATATTTTAAAACTAAATTTAACAGAATGATATGATAAAACCCCCAAAAGGTGAACACATAAACTTCTTGCTCAACAAGGTTCAAAAAGAAAGTTAAAATTAATGATTGTCTATAGTCAAATGAATTTCAGCTATAAATTTCAATATATAACAAGATATTATTTTCACAATTAGTATCATTTGTCATTCAAAGTGCGAAATTCACTTAGAATCTCATAAGGTACTATCAACTAGATGAAGAAATGACTTAATGTGTTACGACTAAAGTTAAATCATGATTAAAATATAAAATGTAAATAATATTTATATTGTATTTATGAGTAATACATAAATAATTATAATATAATATATATATATATAGGTTCGATTTGGCTATTTTATCAGTTATTTTAGAGTAAAACCAAACCAAACCAAATTAGTATCGGTTTTTAAAATTCAAAATCAAACTAAACCAAACCTAACTAAATATCAATTTTTTTAATTGGTTTGGTTTTGATCACGGTTCGGTTTGGTTAAAAATCAAACCATGAACACCCCTAGTCCTCCCATACCCCAAATGCACTTGTAGCATATACAATACCACTCAGTAACTCAGTACTTACTGAACTCATCAGCTAAGACAATACAACTGCATTATATGTTTCCCATTGCTCATGTAGATCCTCTTCGTGTACATCCATACTGTATGTGCCAGTCACAAAACCATATTTTATTTTCCCTCGTAAAGTTATCTTCATGGATAGACTCCAAATTCCATTGTTCTCTGATCTAACAAGCTTAATTCGGATCAATGCAGCACCAGCAACATCTAAGGCTCCTAGAAATAAAGGATCAGTAGGATCGATTTTAGGTGTCATTATACTTGTACCCAGAAAATTCATAAACTTTGCAACTTCAACCTACAAAATAAAAATCCAATTTCTCCTTTGTTGCTCGCAAGACAGAAATCTAAAAAACTAGAATAATGAGGTAAAAAACACAATTGATATGCTTCTCTAAACCTCCAATCGATATGCTTCTCTAAACCTCCATGATCGATTGCTCTAATATCATATTAAATTGCTGCAACATAATGCTCATACACACATATGGGAGCCATTGAAGTGGAGCTTCATTTGAGTGAGAGGAGAAGAAGGAAAACTGAGAACTTTTATTGAGTGAGAAAAGATTGTATTACAATGAGGAATGTATGATAGATATTTATAAACTCACATGATTATCACATAAGCTTCTAGAATATTCCTAACTACCTCTGACAACTTGCTCTAACAACATGAATAATTAACTGTATTACTCGATCAGTAGCAACTAACTTGACTAACTATTTCAATGAAATAGTAAAAACTTACAAACTATTTTAATCCAACAGTAATTTTTTTAATTGTAAGCTCAAACCATATGATCAACTAACTCATTTTAACAACAGTAATAAATAGTGTACATTGTCTTTTGAACCAAAATATAAATAAATGGAGTCAACTAGAGTAGTAGGAATATGCTCTTCCAATCCTCTCCACAGACCAAATAAATCCAGGATGACATATATATTATAATGGTCGTATGCATGTTGTTAAGATACTCAACTAACAAGTGTATAGTTAGGCAGAACCCATTGACAGACACTTAAAGTTTCAGCGATCTTTCACTTTGACACCTAAAGTAGACGGTGTTCATTTTTGGCACCTCAACTAGTATTTCGATGTGTCACTTCGACACTTTTTGCACAATCAGCAAACATATATGTTGCGCGTGTATTACACGCGTTATGACATGTAAATGGACCAATTATAAAAGGACATTTTTCATTTTTATCAAAATAATTTTTATCTAATTAATTAAATAAAATAAATATAATAACCCCACCCCTACTTTATATATCTTCCTCAACCACCCCACCCCATATCATCTTCCTCAACCACCCCACCCCCAAATCGTCTTTCGCTACCCACAGCTTCAAATTATCTTCTCCCACCCTTCCCCTCCTCCCACACACACCCCTTCCTAACACCCCCAACCCCTACTTAAACCCTCTCTCTTTGGGTGATCTTTTGGTTGAGCTTTCATGAAATTAGATCTGAAATCAATATTTTTCAATACATACACTTTATTTCATTATGAAATTAGGTGTTCCTAATTGTTAAATTGGAATATAGGGTTCATTAAGGGTTTAAATTTACTGGTGGTGACGGATATTTTTCAAGGGGATTTGACCAAAAATTGAAGCGGAGGAGAATGACGATTTGTGAGTGGTGTTTGACGAAAATGGTTGATTTTCATGGTTTGAGATTTTAACTGGTTGAAAGTGTTATAGTGGTGGTGTTACTGTGGAAGTGTCTGAGTTGATGGAAATTATTGGTCGGAGAAGAGGCTGTGAGAGTGTAATTGGTGAGGAATTATGTAAGTTCCTCCAATTGTGAAATCTGAACAAATTTTTAACAAATTTTGTTAAAAAATGAATTCTAAAAATTTCAGTGAAGTTCAAAGTTGGAAAATTGAAGCTTATAAAATGGAACTCTTCGATTAAGTGTAGGTTGGATGTGGATAGCTTATCTTCAAATAATGCTATCAGGATAAGTAATAGTGATTGCATGTTTGGATTTAGGCTTTAATTCATATTCCATTATAATCTTGAATTTCTTGTTTTTTGTTGTTTGATTTTATTTTATTTTTTGCCAAAATGACACCTAAAGCTAGAAATTCCAGTAAAATTTTAACAGAAAGGAACTTTTTATTGTTGGATTTCTTTTTAATATAATTCGTATTTAATTTTTAAATTTCTCCCAATAATTTTTATCATTAAATAAGTTTAAGATTGATAAAAATGGTGGATAAAAATGAAGAAGAAGATTTAAATTAATGGGGGTGATTGGAATTTCTTTTTAACATAATATATATCTAATTTTTAAATATCTCCCAATAATTTTTGCCATTAAATAAGTTAAAGATTGATAAAAATGGTGGATAAAAATGAAGAAGAAAATATAAAGTAATGAGGGTGGATTAATATATTGTGGGCCAACTTGGACGTCATATCAGCCAAAAAATACCCTTCACGCACCTTCAGGCGAGTGTAACACCATCTACTTTAGGTGTCAAAGTGAAAGATCGTTGAAACTTTAAGTGTCTATCAATGGATTCCGCCGTGTAGTTAGTTAGAAGTTAGAGACTTAAAAGTGAGTCACAAATAGTTGAGTTAGTTATAACCAACTCAATACGTACTCTATATAAAGCACCATATCAAGCATTGTAAAGATCAATTACTCGTTCAATATCACTGCTATGATTCTTCGTCTTTCCTTTAACTCTCAAGTTTCATGGTTTACTTCCATCTTGATTACCTTCGCATGTGCGCCACATTTCCAAGGTTTTCCTCTCACCCACAACGCCTTTAATGAGTGTGCATGCTACGTCCCTTATCTACTTCTTCATGCAAACACGTAACTCTTTTACTACTCTCTCCGTTTCAAATTATCCGTCTCAAATTTCCTAATTTGATTTCCCATTTTACTTGTCTTTTTTCATTAATCAAGACAAGACAAAAATTTTGTTTCCATGTTTTACCCGTTGCATTAATTATTTTTTCTTCAAATTAAATTGTAAACATCATTTAATAGGGGTATTATGGTAAACTAGCATGTTATTAATTATTTTTCTTAATCAATGTGTCATTTCAATTTGAAGCGGGTAATTTGAGACGGAAGGAGTAGGGGTTGGCGTTCGGTTGGTTTGGTCTGATTGTTTAATATCGGTTCGGTTTATCGGTTTTTGAATTGACAAAAATAACATTCGTAACCAAACCAAAATAAAATCGGTTTGGTTTGGTTTTTACAAATTCGATTCGGTTATTTCGGATTTTTATTTCAATTTGAAATATTAAAGTAGTTAGCCTCTCTTTTTCATAACTAAGCATTTAAAATTGATGGATTTTTTTAGAAAATTTATTTTTTTCAAACCTATTTCTCATTCCCAAATATAAATAATTATAAATAACTCAACATGGATGAAACGAAATGAAATAATCATAACCTTAACATAATACATAACGTCGTTAATCATTACATATAATATAACCTTGCATAAATAGTCTACAAAACAACACAAAACTCATAAAAATAGTCCATGAAATAACATACTTTCTCCATAAATAGTCCATAAAACAGTCCAAAGTCACCAAAATAGTCCATAAAATATTTGAGTCACTAAAACAATCCATAAACAGTCTGCGGCGTATGCGAATTTGCTGTTAAATGTTAATTGTGAATGTGAATTGCTAAATATTATATATATAACATAATATAATATTATATATATAATAAAATATATATATTATTTATTTATTTATAAAATTTCAATTTTTCTGTTTAACCGAATTTTAAAAAAAAACGAAAATCGAATCGAAAAATCTAAATTTTAAAATTAAAAATTGAATCCGGTCCGAAAAATCAAAAAAACGAAATCAAAATTAAATTTTAGTTTGGTTTTTCAGTTTTTTCGATTTAAACCAAAATATGTCCACCCGTACGAGGGAGTATATGATATGATACAATTTGATCTATATATATTATAGAGAAAATATTCAAATATACTTCTAATATTTTTATTTTGACTTGTACATACCACTGCCTTTTCAATTAGTAAAGTTCTTACAGTTTTTCGGTCTTCAAGTGTGTCCGCTCCAAATTGGCATGTAATGATATATTTGGCTTGACCATTTTAGTTCCACTCAGAAACACGTTTTAGATGATTGCAGAGTATATATAAACTTAATTGATAGTTTATGGTATAACTGAATTTTTCGTTTGTCTCCATGACTCAGTGGACCATGACAGATCATTACCAAAATGGACAACCGTTCTAAGGAAGGTTAAAACAGGATATAATTAATAATGCGGGAGAGTTCTGAATCAAAGATAAACTGGTGATAAATGTCAAAAGGAAGAAAAGGACAGATTTGAAGGACAAATTAACAGAAAGCTAGTAAACTTTCGAAGAAGCGATACATATCAGTTATACTCCGTTTCAAAATAGTCATCTTTTTTACTTGACACTCTCTCAAGAAAGTATTTACTAGGAGTTTATTTTACCAAATTAGTCTTATTATTTATGCTTTAAAAATATAAATTTGAGTAAATACACTTTATTTAATCATTTAATGTTGAGGGTAGTATAGGAAGAATACAATAAAATACTCTTGATTTCATCAAAAGAGACAATTAAATTAAAATAAATATTTGTAGAAAGAGGGTCAACTAAAACGAAACGGAAGAAGTAGTAGTACTCCCTCCGTCCCATTTTACCTGTCCCAAATTGGGATGACACACTAGTAAGAAAACAATGATTGGTAATGTAACTTTATCATTTTACCCCTCTTAATTGTATCTTGTTGTTAGTTTCAATATTGATGGATGACTAATACCAAAGCACCATTTATATTTTTTATGGTGTATTTTTAATGGTACTGCTTTTTACAATAATTTTTAAGAATGCTAATAATAAGGAGTAATTAATTACACTAAGGGTATAATGGAGAAAAAAAATTATCTTATCTTAATAAGTAAAATAGGACAAGTAAAATGAGACATCAAATTAAGAAATTTAAAACGAATAAAATGAGACGAAGAAAGTAATATTTTAAGCAAATTTCGATAACATTTTAGGCAAATTTTTGTGTTCATTTAGCACTATCTTTTGTAAAACACCCCACATTGGAAAAAGTGCACCTTGGAACTGTGATGATGCGACATACATAACTCAAAAAACAAATTTATAACATAAATTAGGTGGGCTAATTAGATTGTTTTTGAACCAACAATTAATGTTTAGCTACTATTCCAAGTAGAATTAAAAAATAGTCGCTTTTAATGCAAAAACAAAATTTAGATAAAAATATTTCAGTTAAAACACAGAACAATTCAAGCATACAATACCGGAATTCGAGTCCTTGACAACTGGAACTTGAAAAATGATTCATAGAAATCAAATTTTTACATTTCAAATGTGAAAATTTATGGGGAATTTGAACTCCATAAAGTGTTCATGAAGTTGAAAGACCAAGAACGATCCATGGAATAATGAATATGTGCTGAAGCTTTAAACCCTAAAAACGATTCAGAAAGTCCAAAATCTTACCATGAGCAATTCATAGAGTTCAAATTTAGAGTTTTCCCAATTTTAGCTAAGAATACTTTTATTAAAATCTTATTCCAATATTAAAAAAATAACTAAAATACTATAAATGGTTTTTGAAAAATGACTAAAAATTAAATATCTATAAAAAATAATAACTAGTATTCGCTTCGTTCGGTTTTTACTTGTCACATTTTGAGTTGATACACCTATTAAGAAAAGCTAACAATTGGCCCAAATTTGCTAAATGGCCAAGGTAATAAAAATTGTGTAAATAACATAAATACCAATTCTTTTGGAAGTAATTACACTCTCTCATTTTTTTAATTACTTTACTTTCTCTCCCTATTAATATACATAGCATAGCCGACATATACATAGCATTCTGTATATATGTTGAGATTTTTGTAATATGTTTAGGAAGTTGGAATTTTTTGTAATATTGGAAACATAAATTGTGTATTTGTGTAATTTTTAGTTAAAAAATTGACCCAGATTTGACCACAATAATAAAAAGACTATAATAGCATTTCCATCCAAATAAACTAAAGTTTTTTCTTTTTTCTTTTTTAAGTCAAGGTAATTAAAAAAAATTTATTCCCTATATTGTAATTTAATTGCAACACAAATTTTTAGGCTGAGAATTTCAATAGTTTTAACAATTGAAAAGACGCGAGAAGGAAGGTTGGGATGATTTGAGCATGTGATGAGGAGGGGCACGGATGCCCCAGTTCGTAGGTGTGAGAGGCTAGCGTTAGATGGCTTCAGGAGAAGGAGAGGTAGGCTGAAGAAGTGCTGGAGGGAAGTAATTAGACATGATATGGAGCAACCTCAGCTTATTGAGGGCATGACCCTAGATAGGAAGGTGTGGAGGTCGCGGATAAGGGTAGAACGCTAGGACGCGTGCGTGGGTTGTAGCAAGTAGTTAGAAGAGTTCATGTATAGCTGGGGTAGTAATCCTAGGACTGTGTCCATAGGTAGGAGCCCCTAGTCAGGAGGGTTTGGGTGTGACGAGTGTCTCTGGTCTATGAGTGTATGTTACTACTAGGTGGGTGTCGTTTTTTGAATGCCCTGTTTCTTATCTCTTATTTCATATTGCGCTTATTTATCTTATGTCATATTGCTCTGGTTTCTATTTTATTTTAGTACGTCTTATTCCTTTATATGTTATGTCATCCATCATGCTGGATGTTTCATTATACTCTTGTTTACTATTCCCTATCTTGAGCTGGGGGTCTTTCAAAAACAGTCTCTCTACTTCTTTGGAGGTAGTGGTATGGAATGTGTATATTTTACCCTCCCCAAACCACACTTTGTGGAAATACACTGGGTTTGTTGTTGTTGTTGTTAACAATTGAAATATCTATATTTCATGTTGAAAAAAAAATATGTATGTTACCTTTAATAAAGAATTTTTAAAACCTTTTGGTACAGTGTTATTGTACAAATAGGAGTATATGTGGTAGAAAAAAATACGTATATTTCCTTCGAAAAACGTAATACAAACGTATATGAAAATCTGTTATTTTTTCTTTAATCTTTTAATAATGATTTTATTTATAAAATATATAATGAATTGTGTTAAATTATTCAAGAACCAAAGTTTTGTATGGAAATTAAATATTATTTTTTATTGAATCTTTTAATAATAATTTTATTTATAAAATATGTAATGAATTGTGCTAAATTATTCAATAACCAAAGTTTTATATGGCAATTAAATCTGATTGACCGTTCAAGTCTTTCATCTTTATGTTATGTCGATTTGATAAATTGAGGATCGTGACATATAATGTTATTAAATTAACCTCTAATTAATTATTTTATAATTATTATATTTAAAGAAAATTAAACTGTATATTAAAATAATTTTTAAACATAATTTGTGAAATATTTTAATAATGATAGATCGACACACTTTAGACTGGTAAATGTCGACACATTATATCATGCATATAGTTCCTATATGTCTAATCAAAGAGAATTAGACATAAGTGTTGATCTACAAGTCTTTCGCCTCTATGTTGTGTTGATTTGATAAGTTGTGAATCATTACTTATATTTGTAAGATATTGCAATAACAACTCAATTAATTATTTTTGCCTCTATTAGTTATTTTGTAAGTATTATGTTTAAATAAAATTAAAATATATATTTAAACAATTCGCAAACAAAATTTGTAAGATATTGCAATAACGAAAACTCAACATACTTTAAACTTGATAAACATCGTCACATTATAGAAATCATACATATAGTTTACATCTGTCGAATCAAAGAGTGGGAGATATAAGTGTTGATCATACAAGTCTTTTGCCTTTATGTTACCCAATTTGATAAATTGCAGACCATTACCTATATATATTACTAAACTAACCTCCAATAAATTAATTTAAAAATATTATTATTAAATATAATTAAACTATATATTTAAATATAACGACAACTCAACACATTTTAGAACTGATAAATGTTGACAAATTATAAAATTCATGAATATAATTCATATGTATCGAACCAAAAAGAGAGAGATATGAGTGTTGATCGTACAAGTCTTTTGCCTCTATGTTATGCCTATTTGATAAATTATGAATCATTACTTATATTTGTTGCTAAAATGAACTAATTAATTATTTTTTAATAATTATGTTAAAATAAAAATAAACTATATATTTGAATAATTTATAAACGTAATTTGTGAAATATTTCAATAACGACAAATCATCACACTTTAGAACTGGTAAATGTCGGTGCATTATAAAAATCATCCATATAGTTCATATTTGTCAAACAAAAAAAAACCGAGACACAAGTGTTGATTCCACAAGTCTTTCACCTCTATGTTACGCCGATTTAATAAATTGTAAATCATTACTTATATTTGTTATTAAAAGACCTTTAATTAATTATTTTTTAAGTATTATGTTTAAATAAAATTAAAATATATATTTAAATAATTCTTAGACATAATTTGTAAGATATTTTAATAACGATAACTCAACATACTTTAGACCAGATAAACGTCCTCATATTATAGAAATCATGCATATAATTCACATATGTCAAATCAAAGAGGGTGAGATATAAGTGTTGATCATACAAGTCTTTCGCCTTTATGTATGCCAATTTGATAAATTGCAGATCATTACTTATATATATAACTAAATTAACCTCTAATTAATAGTTTTTTAATTATTATATTTAAATAAAATTAAACTTTATTTTAACTATTTTTTAAACATAATTTGTGAAATATTTCAATAATGACAACTCAACACACTTTAAAACGGGTAAATATCGACAAATTATAAAAATCATGCATGTAGTTCATATGTGTCGAATCAAAAAGAGTGAGACATAAGTGTTGATCGTACAAGTATTTCGCTTCTATGCTACACGGATTTGATAAATTATGAATCATTACTTATATTTGTTACTAAAACATTCTCTAATTAATTATTTTTAAATTATTATGTTAAATTAAAATTAAACTATATATGTGAATAATTTTTAAACATAATTTGTGAAATACTTCAATAATGACAACTCAACACACTTTAAACCTCGTAAATATCGACACATTATAAAAATCATGCATATAGTTCATATGTATCGAATCAAAGGGAGTGAGACATAAGCGTTCATGGTACAAGTCTTTCGCCCCTATGTTACGCCGGTTTGATAAATTGTGAATCATTACTTATATTTGTTACTAAAATAACCTCTAATTCTTTATTTTTTTAAGTATTATGTTTAAATAAAACTAAAAATATATTTAAATAGTTCTCAGGCATAATTTGTAAGATATTGCAATAATGACAACTCAACAACACACCTTAAACCTGGTAAATACTAGCATTTATAGAAATCATGCATATAGTTTATATCTGTCGAACAAAAGAGAATGAGATATAAGTGTTAATCATAAAAGTCTATTGCCACTATATTATGCTGATATTACACCGATTTGATAAATTATGAATTATTACTTATATTTGTTACTAAAATAACCCCTAATGAATTATTTTTTAAATTATTATGCTTAAATAAAATTTATATATATATAAATATATATGAGATAATTTTTAAAAATATTTTTTAAAATATTGCGATAACAACAATTCAACACACTTTATACCTGATAATCCAATAAGTTGAACCACTAGTCCAGTAACCAAATTATCATTTCAGATTATTGATTTCGATTCGATTTTGAACAGATGTATCTAGAGTCGAGATGTTATGTTCAAACACAGAAAATGCGAACAAAATTACTAATTATCTTTCACTATCACAAATAAAATTTTTACTATGAAAGAATAAGCATTGACTGGTATAACACTAAAATATTGGATCTTTACCTAATTATTTTTTCTTAACTTGAAAAAATGTAAAATTATACTAACTGGAATTAGAAATTTCTACCTAATACGTCTTCCAAAAATACATACTATGGATAATATTTAAACAAATGCATTTGCCTATGAAAAAAAATTATTGAAAACGTATTTGGCTAAGGAAAATTGGCAATGAAAATAAGATTATGAAAAAAACACTTTTTCATGGATATAGGAATTAACTACTTCCTCCGTCCCAAATTACCCGTCCTAAATTGAGATGACACATTGATTAAGAAAAATAATTAATAATATGCCTAATTTACTATAGTACCCCTATTAAATGATATTTACAATTTAATTTGAAGAAAAAGTAATTAATGCAAAGTTTAAAACATGAAAAAAAATTTTATTTTTTCTTGATTAATGACAAAAGACAAGTAAATGGGATATCAAATTAGAAAATTTGGGAAAATAATTTGGGACAGGGGGAGTATAATTAAGGTAATCAATGTATTGGAAATAGGATAGAAGAATATATTCAATTTTTAAGGTAAAAGGGTATAAATATCCTAAGAAAAACTAGTTTCTAGTGGAACCCCTTTTATTATTGTGGTCAAATTTGAGAAAAATTTTGTGGATAAAAAGATTTTTCCTTAATGTTTAGCTACTATTTCAAGTAAAATTAAAAAATAGTCGCTTTTAATGCAAAAACAAAATTTAGATAAAAATATTTCAGTTAAAACACAGAACAATTCAAGCATACAATACCGGAATTCGAGTCCTTGACAACTGAAACTTGAAAAATGATTCATAGAAATCAAATTTTTACAATTCAAATGTGAAGATTTATGGAAAATTTGAACTCCATAAAGTGTTCATGAAGTTGAAAGACCAAGAACGATCCATGGAATAATGAATATGTGCTGAAGCTTTAAACCCTAAAAACGATTCAGAAAGTCCAAAATCTTACCATGAGCAATTCATAGAGTTCAAATTTAGAGTTTTCCCAATTTTAGCTAAGAATACTTTTATTAAAATTTTATTCCAATATTAAAAAAATAACTAAAATACTATAAACGGTTTTTTTAAAATGACTAAAATTAAATTATCTATCAAAAAAATAACTAGTATTCGCCTCGTTCTGTTTTACTTGTCACATTTTCCATATACCATTTTAGACCATCATCATAAAGATCGAATATCTTATACTTAAAGGCAGCTAATGTGGCTACTATGTCCTTAGCTGACTGGTTGTAAGTTGGTACACATATTAAGAAAAATAATTCATAACGTGATTATTTTATCATAATACCCCTATTAAATACTGTTTATATTGTATATTGAAATAATTTTTTTAAAAAAATAACTAATGTCAAAAGTAAATAAGGAATTTTTTATTTTTTTTATATATCAAAAATAATAAATAAAAATATAAATTTAATTAAAAAATTAGTAATAAATAAAGACGAACCGAGGAAGGAATATCTTTTTATAATGTCGAGTCAAAGACAACACATACCATAAATCTTGCAGTGTGACAACACATTGAAGTGTGTGGGGTGCACCTTGGAGAAATGCGTGGATTAAAACAACGAAAACAATAATACGGATAAGGGAAGTTGGGACCATTATGGTTCAGTAGTTGGTAAGTTTATAGTTTCATTTTTATCTATTGAAATTTAAATTAAAAAATAAACAGAACTTTCCAGCTATTTTCCAACCAATTACTCCCTGTCCTTATGATGGAATGGAAACTCCTAGAACTGTTAGAATCTTTAGCCATAATCAACTTCCACCTAACACAAAATAAACAAATCCTCGATGGTTAAGACATTCGTAGATACTTTGAGGTGTCAAGGGCCCGATTCACCCCACCCCCTCTCTTTCTTGTACACAGAACTCTTTTCTTACACGTATTCGATTATATGTCAAATTAATATTTTTTATCATAATTAAAAAATTAAATAAAATAAAATACTTGTTAGTTAATGATAATTAAGTAACATCAACTCTAAATATAAACAAATGCATGCATATATTGACATAGTGTATATACCAAATACATGTAAGGTTTAACAGAATTCAAATAGAGGGGCAATTAGAGGTTGTTTGGCAGCTAGAAAATGTTATGCATGTATTAGTAATATAGAAATTATTTATCGAGAAATTTATGTAACTATTTTAGGGCTCGTTTTGTCATAATTTTTTTTTCCTTTTTTTGAATTTTTTTTTCACCTTTTCCACTTTTTCGGAAATTGTGGTGTTTGACCATGAAAATTTGAAAAATTATTTCGAAGTTGAATTCCAAAAAGTGAAAACAACTTTTTGTTGTTTTCTCAAATTTTCACGCCCATTTTCAACTTTCATTATTATTACATATAACCTCAATCTTTAAATTTTTATACAAACACCTCGTATAACTACAACCAACCACCAAGAAAAAAATTATTTTTTTTATGGTACAATATCATTTTTAATTGTTACAGATATTTTAATTTTTTTTTCTTCTTTTAATCAAAATTTATTAACGTGAAGTAAAAAATAATAAATGACAATCTATGACGGAAATATCAACTTTGTTTTGAATAAACTATATTATAGAAATATAAGGCCTAATACATTATGTTATTTAAAAGTGAGAAGTTTAATATTTTTTCTTGTCATTCTAATTTTCTGTATATGTCATATAATGACTATTATGATTTTAATAAATTATTAAAAAGTGATCAATAAAGTTGCTTATCAAACATAGCATAACGATTCATATTTACGATACAATAATATTCAAGGAAAATCAATATCATCAATAAAGAAAAAGCAAAAAATTAGCACTAATCTATTCAGAAATAATTCATTCGTAAATTTCTTTTGAAAGACCAAATTCAATAAAACAATTAATTCAAGTGAAAGTAATTAAGAATTTTTATCAACAGATTTAAGAATATATAAAATATATTTATATCCATCAATCATATTTAGCAAAATATATTTACTCTGTTCAGTCAATTATGGTTAGATAAACTTATTTAACTCGTACTTGTGATATTTTTATTCAAGTTTTAGAAGGATAACAATTATAATAATTAGTTTGTTATTAATTATTTTATCAATTGAAAACGTATAAATTATTTTCTCAACATTTGGTTGTATGTTAGTAGGTAAATTAGTAATTGAGTGATTTTGATAATTTTAAAAAGTTGAGGGCATAAAATTATATTCAAATTTTTTTTAAAAAAAAAATCTACAAAAAAACATGGCCAAACACAACTCCAACTCCAACTCCGAAAAAAAATAATTTTCATGGCCAAACGGCTACTATATAAGTATTAGTAATACATATATTATTAATTATTTATCTATGTATTAGTTATTTCAGATTCTATAACATAGAGTTTCTCATAATTTATACATATATTAGTTATATGAGTTTATAAATTACAAATCAATTGTCATATTAATTTCACACATAATAAGTTATCTCCTAACTAGCAACAAAACATGACTACTCCCTCCGTTTTTTTAAAAAAATGAGTGATCTAGTTTGACTTGATACGAAATTTAAGAAAATAAAGAAATCTTTTAAAGACCTTAAACTAATGTTGTGTCAAATATACCAAAATACTCTTTAATCTCATGACATTAAACATATCATGTGAAAAATTAAAATTAAAGTATTGTAAAAGAAAATGAAAAGATCTTTGTTTTTTACAACAACAACAACAAATTCAGTATATTCTCACAAAGTGGGGGTTGGAAAGAGTAAAATGTACGCAGTCCATACCGCTATCTCCGAAGAAGTAGAGAGACTATTTTCGATAGACCCCCGGCTTAAGATAAAGTATAGTAAATAAGATCGTAATGAAACGTGAAACAGGATCGATGGCATAACATATGTAAGGAATAAGAAACAATAAAATAGGAATTAGAGCAATACGTAATAAGAGAAATAAGCGTAATATGAAACAATATGAAATAAGACATATGCAATAGGACACCCACCTAGTAATAACATACACTCACAAATCAAAGACACCCACCACACCCAAACATTCTTGACTAGATCAATCTTTTTTAAACAGACTAAAAAGAAAAATAAGTTATTCTTTTTAAAACAAACGAAATACTACTTATGCAGGATTTAATGCTTACATAACCCACCTTCATATCAGCTACTAGGGGTGGGCATGGTACGGTACGGTATGGTATTTTAAAATTCGGTATGGTAACTTCGATTTTCAGTATCTAAAAGAACAATATCATTATCATACCAAATTAGTTCGGTATGGTTCGATATTTTTAAATTCGATTTCGACTTACATATATTCATATAAAAAAATTATAACTTTAAACTTCAAAAACGTCTCAATCATATAAGACTAACAACTACCTTTGTTAATCAATTACACAAAAAAAATATTTCAGTCACGATTGAGTAGTCCAAGATGCAAACTCTAAACAACATTACCAAAACTTAAGCATAGTACTTCTAAATAATAAGTTTTCCAAAAAATTTATTTCTAAATAAAAATTACTTTTATATTCAATTGGCTAATGGATGATATATAAATATATTTAATAATCTTAAATATAATATACATGAGTTTTATATATTATTTAAAAATTTCGGTGCGATATACGGTATTTCGATATTTATTGCATAAATACCAAATACCGTACCAAATACCAAAACAATTTAAAACTCTTACCAAACTCCATATCAACTACCATAACATCCATACCACGGTATAAAAAATTTTGGTATCGAAATGGTATTCGGTATATACCATACCATGTCCACCCCTATCAGCTACTAACCTCCATTAAAAGGGTTTTTTTAGAGTAAATACATAATTACCCTCTGATCTTGTTCGAGTTTTTCAAAAAGACACCCAAACTCTAACTTCGACCTATTACCCTACGATTTTTTTATTTCGTTGCAAACACACCATTTTTTGCTGAATCTCAGTCACAACAAGGAGAGTGAAATACACGCGCCAATCAGATGTTGCCACGTGTCAAATACGTTTAATTTCATATATTTTTATTTTTTTAATACAATTTTCCTTTTTATTTAATTTAACACCCCATCCCACCCCCCCGTTTCCCCTCACCCCCCATCTAGCAATTTTCCTCCCTACCCCTCGAGTCCAGCACCTCCCCCTCCCCCCACGTCCAGCACCTCCCCCTTCCCTCGCCGCCTCGCGTCCAACACTCTCCCCGTCCAGTTTTTTTTTTTTGTTCAAATCAATTCAAAAGTTAATTTTATGATTGAATTGAGTTTTAAGGATAGTAAAATGATTGAATTGAGTTTTAAAGATAGTTAAATGAGCTTTAATGAAGCTTTAATGGAGGAGCTTTGAAAAAAAGCTTTAATATAGTGTTGAAGAAGATATTGTGTTGAAGAAATGGTGGGTAGTTCAATGATATGATTTAATTGCAAAATGGAGCTTTAATAATATGATTTAAAAAAAAAGCTTCAATGGAGGAGCTTTAATGATGGCATTGTATTGAAGAAGAAGGGGGGGGGGGGGTTATGGTGATGGTGATGATGTTGTTATTGTGGGCGTAATTGATGTTGTGTGTTGTAATTGATGTTGTTGAGTGATGGTGATGAAGAAGAAGTTAGGGAAGAAGACAATGGTGGATGAGGGGTTGCGGGAGTGGGGGTGGGGGTATGAAATAATTTTTAAAAATAAATAAATATTAAAAAAAAGAATATAAATTATATATGAAATTATTTTACACGTGGCAGCTTGTAATTGGTCAAAAAAGTCAAATTTGAGCCCTTTCACGCGCCTGTGGAGCGTGTGTACACGCAGGGGGTCAAAATGATGTGTTTGCAATGAAATAAAGAAGAATTGTGGGGTAATAGGTCGAAGTTAACGTTTAGGTGTCTTTTGCAAATCTCGGACAATATCAGAGGGTAATTATGTATTTACTTTTTTTTTTTATGTAAGAGATAAGGTATGATAGATTATTTTATCTTTTATTTGATAAACATATTAATTAACTTGAGAATTATTTATTCATCATTTACACTATAATAATGAAATAAATTAACTTAAACTTTCTTCGTTCGCTTTTACTTATCACATTTCGATTTGTGATATTTATTAAAAAATAATTAATAACATAACTATTTTATGATAATAACTCTATTAATAATGTTTACACTGTACCTTAAGATTAATTTAGAGGAAAAATAATTAATATTAAGAATAAAATAATTTTTTTTATCTTTTCTTAATATGTTAAAAATGATATATAAAAATAAAAATATAATTAAAAAAATAATGAGAAATAAAAATAAATGAAGAAGGTATAAAATTAACTTATCCAATGAGATATTTAATTCATAAAATAACTTTATTTATCCTATTCCCTTACCAAACAACCCCTAGAAATCAAATGGGTGTGCAATTAGTCTTGTACAAAAATGAGGCATTGATTTGTCACTTTTGTTGTGACATGGGTGATGGTAGGCAATGAGAAAATTGTGGGAAATTATCTTTCCAAAGTCTTAGAATTTTCTTCTTCCTCATCTTTACATTGCCCAAAAGCACCCCCACCATTTAGGGGGTCTTATTTTAAAAGGATTACCTCCCTTCTTCTTCATAGACAGAAAGATAAATTCAATCTTTTTCCTTTGTTCTTGTACACCCTTTTGGAGTTTTAATTATTTAATGACATTCTTGATTACCTTTTTCCAAGATTGAACCTTTTGGAAGAAGGGAGGTTGTTAAAAAAAAATTTAATTACATTTTTGATCTCTCTTTTAATTTTTTTTAAAATTTATATATAGATAAAGAAAAATGATAGTAAGATGGTGGATAACAGCTCTGCAATTAACAGAGCTGTTTGTGAGTTCCTTGGTTCATTTGGTTTATGGGTTTTACATATTTAGTACAGCTGTGGCTGGTGATCTTTCTCAAGCATTAAGTGATTGTTTTTACAAGAATAGTAATAATTTGGAGGCTAATTTGAAATCTGATGATTCAAAGGAGAACGTTACAAGTGTTAAAGATTTGCCTCCCATTGTGTTGGTTCATGGAATATTTGGTTTTGGAAAAGGGGTATGTTCGTTTTTGTTTTTTCGTGTGTGTTGTGTGTGCGTAGAAGATTAAATTTTCAAGGTATAATTGTGAAATTGTGATGTTTTTTTTTTGTAGAGATTAGGAGGGCTTTCATATTTTGCTGGTGCTGAGAAGAAGGATGATAGGGTTCTTGTGCCTGATTTGGGCTCATTAACTAGCATATATGATAGGTAGGTTGATGCAGCCTCAAATGTTTGTTATTTACTATGTTTTTTTGGAATGTTGTTGTAATGTTTTAATTTTGTTCTACATGGTCTTATTTCTGTTGTTTTTGTTACTTCTGCTATTTCTTGTACTGCTTGTGGACTATTTTTTTTTTTAAGTTGCCTGGACTTTCCAACAATGTTCCCGCACCTGTGTCGATCATTCAAAAATACACTATTTGTGGAGGATCTGACACGCATACATGACATTTTTGAAGAGTTGAGCAACATGTTTTGTTTTTTTGCCTTGAATGGAGGGTATTATTGGAAACAACCTCCCTACCTTTGATTTAGGGGTGAGGTCTGTGTATATTCTACCCTTTTTAAGCCCTGCTTTGTATGATCTTGTTGTTCTACATGTTCGTTTTCTTTTTCAAAATTTGATGGAATTTAGGTTTCAGGGCTCGTGAATTGTTTTATTATTTGAAAGGAGGGCACGTTGATTATGGGGAAGAACATAGTAAAGCTTGTGGGCATTCCCAATTTGGACGAATTTATGAACAAGGTTAGAAGCTTTTTCTTGCCTCTATTTATTTACAATGTTTGTAAATTTATGGTGCTTATGAACAAGATTGAAGCGTATTGTCTCTTCTGTTTAGTTTTGTTGCATTTCGATGTTTTTGGGAATTTTTGAATGGTTAATTTAGCCTTTCCTACTCTATTTTAAGCAGGGCATTACCCAGAATGGGATGAAGATCACCCTATTCATTTTGTTGGGCATTCAGCTGGAGCACAGGTTGTTCGAGTTTTACAACAAATGCTAGCTGATAAGGTTAGTCTGCTTATAATCAATTCATGGATTTTGAGATTTGGAAGGATTTTTTTTTTTTTGTTGATTTTAAGGTTATTTTGATTGTAGGCATTTAAGGGTTATGAGAACACTTCTGAAAACTGGGTCTTAAGCATCACAGCATTGTCTGGAGCATTCAACGGGACTACAAGAACCTACTTTGATGGAATGAAGTAGGTTTCTGATATCTTATTTATCTCTTTATTATATCTTATTATCTCGTAGTTCAAATATATTTAGTATCATATTGTCATATAGACAACTAAGTGATCCCCGTGGCAGTTCATAATATCGATTGTCCCATGGTGTAATTTTGTAGTTTTTAGTAATGATCTCAGAGACCTAGATGATATGATTGACACCAGTTCTGGTGTCATTAATGGATTCACCAGTAATTATCATAACAGTATTAGATAATGATGATGTGAAGGTTTTAACTTTGTTGTTTTTATTTAATCCATTTTCAATTGCTGTTACCTTTCCTAGTATGTTTGTAGTCTTTATTTTTAAGTTATACCCTCATGATTTGTGAATCTTTACTGAATTGACTGATTTCATTTACAGTCCTGAAGATGGGAAATCCTTGAGGCCCGTATCTTTGCTTCAGCTATGTCGCATTGGAGTACTAATTTACGATTGGTTTGACATACCGTGGCTAAAGAACTATTACAACTTTGGGTTTGACCACTTCAACATATCCTGGAGAAAAATGGGCATATGGGGTCTTATTGATTGCCTCTTAGGAAATGCTGGTCCATTTGCTTCAGGGGATTGGATACTTCCAGATCTTACCCTCCAGGGGTCGATCAAGTTAAACAGCCACTTGCATACATTTCCTAACACATACTACTTCAGCTATGCTACCAAGCGTACTAGCAAAATCATGGGTATAACAGTTCCTTCGGGCATACTCGGGATACATCCCCTGCTGTTCATCAGAATTTTGCAAATGAGTCTATGGCGCCATCCTCCAGATGTCCCTCCTCCGTATAAGGGCTATAGGTGTGTTTTTTTCCTTATTATTCCATCTTCCATTTACCTGAATTTCATTCAAATTAATTGGCGGTTACAATGTATTTAAAGCAATTACCATGTATCAAAACGAAGTGGAACTGCCAAATAGCAATTTCTATACAAATCATGCGTAATTTCATCATCTCACTGTTTTCGGTTCATCTAATTCTTGCAGAGATGAGGATTGGTGGGACAATGATGGTGCACTCAACACTATATCTATGACACATCCTCGTTTCCCAGTCGAGCACCCAAGTCACCTGGTCGTTAAAGATTCTGATTGCCAGCCTTTTGTACCTGGCATCTGGTAAGCAATCAATCTTAAGCTTCTTCTATTATATTTCTTTTGCCAAGCTGTTGTTGTCGCATTTAACTTCTTTATTTCCTTGTTTAAGTAAAGCAGTTTTCGCTGCACTTTTGTCATTCTTGTTTTCTCATTACTGTCTGTTTTTTCTTAGTTCTAAGAAATGAGGTAAATAGCTTTGAACTCTTCTCTTATAAAGAACCAAAGTGTTAATTCTCTTTCTTTCGTTTTTTTTTTTTAAAATTATCATTACGGTTTGATAGTTATTCATGATTCAGAAGCATGTTCAGTTTGCAAACCAATATTTTCACATGTTACCATTTAAGGGGTTTCTAGCTGGATGATAAGTTTGTCCCGACATCTACTTGAAGCGGATGTGCTAAATTTTTGACAAAGCATGCTAGAAGTTGCAACATCAGCTTTTGCTTGTTAGAGGAACTATGTCTCTTATGTGTAATCAGGAATTCTTAGGTTTATTCCAATCATCTTTGAGATATGGAAAACATTTGACTTGCTTTTTAAAATTGCAACTATTCAACATACTGCATATTTGTCTGACACATCGGATACTTGGGATTGCTATAAAGTGGGATTGGAAGTTGTTATCTGAGTAAACAACGGTATTTCAGGACAGTGCCAGTACTAATATTTCCTTTTTCTTCTCTGGAATCAGGTACTATAACATTGTAGAGGGTGATCACATTCTTTTCATTGTGAATCGTGAAAGAGCTGGAGTTCAATTTGATTTGATATATGACAGCATATTTGAGCGCTGCAGGAAGCATGCTTTCAGAAAGAATCCGACGATGCCAAACCATATAATTTAGTAGTTAGCAAGATGTTGCTCTTACTGATGCGCTACAAACTCTTAAATAATACAACAACAACAAACCCAGTGTATTCACACATAGTGGGGTCTGGGTAGGTGTGATGTACGCAGTCCATACCACTACCTCCGAAGAAGTAGAAAGACTGTTTCCGATAGACCCCTGGCTCAAGACAAGGAATAATAATCAAATCCATAATAACACATGGAACAAGATGACATAACATAAATACGACACCCACAAGAAAGGGAAACTGCAATATCAAATACTCTTCCGGTTTCTTGTTTCGTTTTTCTTCAGACAAAAATCTATTTTCCTTTTGAATTGTAAATGCAAATAGATCAAAATTCACCATCATTAATGTGTAGGCAGGCTTGCAGAGGAACAATGTGAATTAAGGAGACACAGACACACTGGTCTCCTGTAATATCAAAACATAACGATCGACTTTCAGAAGAATATATTAGAGAGGTTTCTGTTTTATCTATGAGTCGTAGTACTACTCTTGTAGTTTCTTGTCCTTTGAGTTTGGTTACTGTCTCTGGGTTTTACACTTTGATTATCGTTTTATCCTAGTTATGACTATTGTTTTGGCTGATTTGTCAAGTGGTCTAATGGTACTTTGCCATGACTCTATGCATTTCGATTATTTCTTTTTTTATACTCTTTGGACTTTTTTTTTTGAGCTGAGGTTATTGGTAATAGGTAGGGCTGGATATATTTTGGTTTAAATCGAAAAAATTACAAAATCGAATCGAAATTTAATTTTGGTTTGATTTTTCGGTTACTAAATTATAATCATTTAGTAACCCTAAATCCTAATATACTGCTTTGCATTAGACCCTAACATTAACGTGGAGGCTATAGTGGTGCTCAGTCATTCTCCGTTCGTCAGTTCGTTTGAAATTTCAACATTGCCAACGATAGTCGGCAGTGGTTTGCTCAGTTCGTCACTGCCGTTGGCAGTCGCTGCCGAGTGTGGCCACTGCTGTCATGTCAATGGCGACAACTCAGCGAGGTCGATATTTATGGTTATTTCATGCGTGTTGAATTAATTATATTTGGGAATGAAAAATAGGTTTGAAAAAAAGATTATTTTTCTAGAAAAATCACCAATTTTAAATGCTCACTACTTTAATCTTTAAAATCGAAATAAAAATCCGAAATAACCAAAATGAATTTGTAAAAATCGAACGAAACCGAAATAATTTTGATTTGGTTATGATTTTCTCTTTCATCAATCCAAAAATTGAAAAATTGAACCGAGATTCAACAATCAAACCAAACAAACTGAATGCTCATCCCTAGTAATAGGCTCTAAGATTGGCGTACACTATCTTCTCCGGACTCCACTTTGTGTGATTACACTGAGCATGTTGTTTCTGTTTTATCTATGTGATGATATGCAACATCTCAAGCCTCTACATATTTGAGCAAATGCAATTCACTTCTGGATTAGGATTTGCAATTTTAGTAAAAACTGGTGCTTGTGCATGTAACTGGTTATTTTTTCTGATTGTATCATGTTAAGATTAAGATTCTAGTAGATGCATCACTGTGTTGCTTATTGAACTCAAGGATTTGACCACTATACAGTTGGTATTATTCTGTGGAATAACTTGATGTTACAGCAGGTTACACCCTTGATCTTAGCTAGTACATTGCTATTAGTTGCACGTTTGTATCCAGATTTTCGATCTTTTTATTTTCCCGAGTACAAGTAATGAAGGTTTAAATGGAGCGATATGGACACTAGGCATTCATATAATTTATGCAAACTTGCTAGGTTTAGCACGTAATTGTTGTTGTTGTACAATCAGTAAGTGTTCCAGAGTTGGAAAAGGACGGGGAAAAGGAGCTTCGAGTTGTTTAGGCTCGGTGGGGAATGTACTTTCTTCTATGCTCTCTTTGGAACAACGGACCATTCATCTCTGCCTGCAGATATAGGTCATTGTCGAAGTCATGTCAAATTTTTGTGCCTCCTTTGATATATTTCTCATTTCTGGTCTGACTTATCATTATTCATGGTTAGCGTTGTTAGCTCCTAGATGACAGTTATTTCAATCCTATTTAGGGGTTGTTTAGTATAACCAGGGATATCTCATGGGACTAGTTTATCCTACCTTCCATATGTCTAATATAGTAATCCTACCATTTTAGTATAAATGATATAAAATAGTCTTGGAATTTGCTAATACCTAACATAGGATATAGTTAATCCCAAATTTTATCCTGAAATTGTTATCCTTATCCCACGTACCAAACGACCTCTAAGAGGAAAGGGGTACAATAGAGTTGTATTCCCTGGAGCTTGGAGTTATTAGGACAAGTGAAAACAAGAGATGCAAAGGCCAGTTGTCTGTTTCAAGTTTTCAAATGCTTGATACATAAAACTCGGGTTTTGTACACAAAACTTGAGAAGAAAGAAACATCAAAATGAAACAGACAGACGATTTGTGTTTGATGTTATTTAGAATTGCATTATCTTCTACCTTATGTCTTTTCCTTCGAGTTGTCGTAGAGCATTGGCCTGGCCTTTACACATGCATTATCATGGGGAGCACATGTATGTCATTCAGTTGCACATGCCTCTTTTTTCTTGGTTGCAAATTGGTAGAACACATGTCAGACCCGCTATCTTTCATTTTGGCACCTCAAGTGGACGTTGTTCTCTTTTGGCACTTCAAGTAATGTACGGGTGTGTCATTTTGACACCTTTTGCAGAGTTAGCATGGCGCGTGTATTACACCTACATGAAGGCGCGTGGAGGCCCTTTTTCGACTGATGTGGCATCCAAGTTGGCCCACAAATAATATATTAATTCATCTCCATTAATTTATATGTTCTTCCTCATTTTTATCCACATTTTTGTCAATCTTAAACTTAGTTAATGGTGAAAATTATTGAATGAGATTTAAAAATTGGACACATTTAGGAGTTCGTAAAGATTAAATAATAAGCACCACTTTTTTTAATCATTTCTTTTCTTTTCAAGCATTAAAAATGGACATGTTTTCATTTTAAAAAGAGAAAATACCCTATTACCCCCTGAACTATACCCAAAACGACTGTGACACACCTCAACTTAAAGGGGGTCCTATTACCCTCGAACTAATTAAAAGTGTAATTTTGGCACCCTTAGTGCCTACGTGGCACACACGTGTGCCTACGTGGACACTTTAGTGTGTTGTGCCACGTAGGCACTAAGGGTGTCAAAATTACACTTTTAATTAGTTCAGGAGGGTAATAGGACCCCCTTTAAGTTGAGGTGTGTCTCTGCCGTTTTGGGTATAGTTCAGGGGGTAATAGGGTATTATCTCTTTTTAAAAAAGAAGCCAAAAAATTACATTTAAAATTCACTCAAAAACTATTTCAAAATTTAAATTTTTTTTAAATTTTATGTATGAACTCCACAAGACGTTCCTAATTTATTGCTATAATAATTATTAAGAAAATCCATTGGCCAAACGCCTAATAATCCTCTTTTGATCATTGGTGGCATGTGTTGGATATTCTCCTGACTGAATGTATCGCTTGATATCAAAGAACCAAGGCTCTCCGTCGAGCTCTTCTTCAACTGTATTACAATAAGCATACTGATCACGACTCTGTATATGCACTGGATCGATGTAAGCCTTATCAAGATGTTGGAGCATCGAAGACAATGTGGTTAGCGCGTCAGCAATCTCATTGTGATATCTCAGAATATGCCTAAACTTTACTGGCACAAACCGTTGACATAGATCTTGCAAGCATTGTCGATACGGTATGAGCTTTAAATCCCGTGTATCCCATTTGCCTTGAATCTGGTGGACAAGCAAGTCTGAGTCTCCCAACATTAATAATTCCTGAACTCCCATGTCAATAGCTAGCCTTAGCACCAAAATGCAAACTTCATATTCTGCCATGTTGTTGGTACAATAAAATTAAAGTTGCACAGTTACCAAAAAATATTACCCCAATTCAGAGATAAGAACTGCACCTATTCTGACTCCTTTTATGTTCACGGCTCCATCAAAGAACAACTTCCAGCCTGGATCAGCATCTATAGTGACTTCATCAATACTCAACACTTTTTCATCAGGAAAATATGTCTTCAACGACTCATACTCCTCATCAATAAGGTTCGCAGCAAGATGATCTGCCAACGCTTGAGCTTTCATGGCGGATCGAGTGACATACACGATTTTGAACTCAGTAAGCAATATTTGCCATTTTGCAAGTCGATCCGTTGACATAGGCTTTTGAAAGATATACTTCAAAGGATCCATGCTGGGGATGAGGTAAGTAGTGTAGGATGAAAGATAATGTTTCAACTTCTGTGCTACCCAAGTTAGGGTAACACGCTCTTTCAAGAAGAGTGTACTTGGCTTCATACATCGTGAACTTCTTTCTAAGATAATAGATGGCTTGCTCCTTTTTCCCCGTGATATCATGTTGACCCAATACACAACCGAAGGAATTATTCATAATTGATAAGTACAAAATCAAGGGCCTACCAGGCTCAGGTCGTACCAACATAGGCGAATTCGACAAATATCTTTTGATTTTGTTGAACGTCTCTTGACATTCCTCTGTCTATTCAACAATGACATTCTTCTTCAGCAAATTGAAAATGGGCTCATAAGTGGTTGTGAGCTGAGCAATGAATCTATTGATGTAGTTCAGCCTATCGAGCAAACTCATCACCTCTGTTCTATTCTTAGGTGACGGCAAATACTGAATAACCTTGATCTTTGAAGGATCCAATTCAATACCTCAACGACTGACCACGAACCCCAACAACTTCCCAGATGGGACTCCAAATACACATTTTGCCGAATTGAGTTTGAGATCATACCTACGAAGCCTCTCGAAGAACTTCCTTAGATCTTTCACATGATCAGCTAGATTTTTGGACTTAATGATCACATCATCTACATAGACTTCGATTTTCTTATGGATTATATCATGAAACATAGTGGTCAGTGCCATTATGTATGTTGCCCCAGCATTCTTTAGATCGAACGACATCACTCGATAACAATAAGTTTCCCACGGTGTGATGAAATATGTCTTTTCCGCATCATTAGCATCCATAACTATTTGGTGGTACCCAATATAAGAATCCATAAAAGAAGCAACCTCTTGTTTAACATAATTATCTAACAGAATATGAATGTTGGGTAGTGGAAATCATCCTTCGGGCTTGCCCTGTTCAAATCATGTAAGCAACACACACTTGAATCTTGCCGTCTTTCTTTGGGATAGGAACAACATTGGACAACCAATTAGGATAACGAACAACTCGAACGACCCTGGCTTTGATCTGTTTCATGATTTCCTCTTTAATTTTCATGCTTACATAGATTTTAAATTTTTTCAACTTCTGTTTGACAGGGGGAATTGCAGGGTCAGTCGGTAACTTGTGGACCACGAACTCGGTGCTTAAATCTGGCATATCACCATAAGACTATGCAAAAACTTCTTTATAATCAATAAATGCTTGGACCATCCCTTCTTTTAATCATGGCGAAGCATGTGCACTTATTTTAGTTTCCCTAACCTCTTCCTGATCTCCAAGATTAATTGACTCAGTTTCATTCAAATTAGGATTCGACTTCACTTCAAATTGTTGCAACTCTTTGCTTATTTTTTCCAAGGCCTCTTCTTCATCATATTCCACCTCTTGCTTTATTATATCTTGATTAGATTGGATTTTAAGTTCAGACTAAAAATTTTGCATGCATGTCATATCACTAGAATCAACAAAAAGAGAACTGTATAAAGAAAAGACAAATGAAATGTATTGGAGACCAAACAAAAGGGACCTTGCATTTCATTACAAGGAAAGACATGAGGGTTTAGATATAAGCGACAACAAAATATAAACCAGATAAATCCCAAATTACAACCCCAAAATAACTCGGATAATAAAAAAAAAACAAAACAAGCTACCAAAACTCTCTCTTGATGGCGAAATGAGTGATTTCCCAATTATTGAGTTGGATATCAGGACCTATGAACTGAACATCTACCTTACTGGTACCTTCTCCCACTTCAACCATAATAGCTTCAATGAATGGGTTTTGGAAATCATCAACTAACTCTGCTTCCACCTCCTGTATGGGCTTGATAATACTGCTTTTGACAAATGATTCATTGAGTAGTGGCACTGGGCGGGGGAGTGACCATGTTTTCTTTTTTCGCTTCTTGGACTTTTTCCAACCTTTAACTGTAGGTTTGAACCCTAAACCAGAACTATTAAGGTTCTCACTTGGACATATTGGAAGAGTTATACCATGCAAAGATACTCCTAAACCTTTTCCTGGCTCAAAGCCATATTTCAACACTCATTAACCACCATGACAGGAGCAGGAGATAACTGTGGCCCTGGCATAATATGTCCTTCACAGATACGATCCACAAAGACTGCATCAAAATATTGATAAATTAATGTCACCTCTGCACTATTTTCCTCGACAAAGGGCATAGGCGAGTCTTTATAGATGGACAAATCCCCTTCACCGTGAATGATCACCTTTTGCTTATCGTGTTCAAACTTGATCATCTGGTGCACTGTAGATGCCACAGCCCCAGCCTTATGAACCTATGGTCTTCCCAACAACAAATTGTAAGAGGCGTCAATATTCAACACTTGAAACTCTATGTTAAATTCGACAGGCCCTATAGCCAACATTAGCTCTATTTCACCAATGGAATCTATTTTTGCTCTATCAAAAGCTCTGACACACACATTGTTAGGTCGAATCCTCTCGATACTAATATTCAAATTTTGCAAGGTGGACAGAGGATAAATATTTACACCAAAACCTCCATCAATCATGACACGAGTGACATAAAAGTATTCACACTTCACAGTAATGTAAAGGCCTCGATTATGCCCCGTACCGTCCATAGGCAATTCATCATCAGAGAAGCTAATCCTGTTTACCTCAAAGATCTTTCCAATAAATTTTTCCAACTGATTCACCGTAATTTCTCTAGGGACATAAGCTTCATTCAAAACCTTCAGCAGCATTACAGTGTTCATTAGAATGCAACATCAAAGAAAGAAGAGAAATTTGAGCTGGAGTCTTTCTCAACTGATCTATAATTGAGTATTCAGGCAATTTCAACCTCTTCAAGAACTCTTTGGATTCTTCCTCGATGACGGTTTTTTTGAGATACGACAGGTCATTCATCACTTTCTTAGACTTCCTTAAACCTTCAGGAACAAAACACCTTCTTGAACGAGTCAAACCCCATACTTTATTTACCTCATCAATAATTTTCTTCCCTTGATAAGTCATCACAGTCTGCTTATAATTCCAAGGGACTTTTTGGGTGTCGATCAACGTGAGTTGTATCACTGGCTTAATGATAATAGGCGCCGCAAGTATCCCTTTCATAGTCAAAATAGGCTTGCTTGGGGATTCCAATACCATTAACTTTGGATTACCCTGAGTCGGACCAATAATTTTTCCCACTCCTTTAACAATCAGCACAGGTTTCTTTTTTTACCTTGAGTTTCCTCTTCTATCGTCTCCTTCGGGATCAAAGACATTGACTTCATTGAGTCTGCAATATTTACCTACTCCTCCTCGTTAGTTGGGATCCTAATGATTGGATTTTGAGACACCATGGACTCTTTACCTTCATATATCAACTCCAACATGTTCGTTTTAGAATGGGCCGACAATGGATTTTGGTTGATGTTTGGAACCTTTGGGGCTTGTATCATAATCTAATTTGTGTCGATCAGATCCTGAATTGCTCTTTTTAAATACCAACATATTTCTGTATCATTCCTCGGCATATCAAAATAGTATGTACATATTAGAGAATAATCAAGGTTCTTTGGAGGCAGATTCAGAAGCTTTTCTTTGATTGGGCTCAAAACCTTCATATTTCTCAGCCTCTGAAACAAACTAGTATACAACTCCCCGATGGGTGTGAAATCATTCTTGACTGCCTTCTCTTTCTTAAACTCAGGCCTAGGTCAAAAACCAATTTGGAAGGGTTTTGGAAATTTTGTGGAGCTAAAAGACGATTATGAGGGGTTGGCGCACGTTATTGTGGGTGGGAAAGGGTTTGAACATATGGTTGTGCACTCTATACTAGGTATGAGGGTGGTGGAATGAGATACAATAGATTTTATAAAGGGTAGTAATTATGGTGAGAGGGGAATATATGGAGCTTGGGCATAAACTTGGGCTTGAGATTGGGGATAAAGACGAGGTGGTCTTTCCGGATATGCATGTGGCACAACTACAATAGCCGTTACATCCTTCTTTTTCTTCCCTACAAAAGTTCCAGAACCACTCTGAATTGTTTAGGTGGTTGCCTTTAATGCGGCAAAGATCACAATTCGTCCTGTCTTAATTCTCTCTTCTATTGTTTCTCCCATCTTAAAGACTATGACAAACGGCTTTCCCATCGCTGGAAGTAAATATTGAAAATAGGTCTCATCTTGTGCCTGAATGAATACCTCTACCAATTTGTTTTTCTTCATCGGAGGCTTTACCCTAGCGGCCTGTTCACGCCACCTTATCGCATACTCCCTGAAGCTTTCAACACTTTTTTTCTTCATATTAGCCAGGGACTTCTCGTCGGGAATCAGCTCCACATTGTACTGAAATTATTGCATAAATTAGTTAGCCAGGTCATCCCAACTATTCTGCTTGTCGATATCTTGACCAACTAACCATTCCAAAGCCAGACCGAAAAGACTTTCACCGAAGTAAGCCATGAGTAAATCTTCTTTTCCTCCTATACCCCTCAGTTGGTTACAATAACCTCTCAAATACACCACGGGATCACCGTGTCCATCATACTTCTCAAACTTCGGTGTCTTAAAGCCAAGAGAAAGGTTAACGCTTGGGAAAATGCATAGATCTTTATAGGAAACACTCTTATAACCCCCAATCCCTGTAGGTTTCATAAGGCCTGCTCCAAACTCTTCAATTTCCGCGATATGCCTTCTTTTTCTTCGGTTGCAATAGGCTTCTCTGTATCAAAGTGAAATGCATGAGACTGATTGTAACAATACGCATCATTCATCTTCAAGGTAGGCTCCAAAGTATATTGTTTATCCTCTGGCATTTTAAACACTGGTTCACTGGAAGACCGAAGGGGGGGAGGGGGGGTTATAGTTATTGGGTGCACAGAATAAGTAGAAGCTTCAGATGGTGATGGAGAAGTGTCAGGATAATATTGATGTGGAGTGAATCCTGGTGCGTGCTCGAGTGACTCAATGGGAGTAGAAAATTACACTTGGGAGAGCGGCGGGCAATTGGAGATGTTCCCAAGATCTTCAGGGAATGGAGAAGGAGGCATACCACTAGCCCATGCTTGGTATCTCATCATTGCGTTTTGAACCTCTTCTATAGGATCCTGATCTGGGTCAACGAGCAAATTTTTGATCTTCCTGTTAGCCATGGCAAGCTTTGTTTTTGATCTAGTGAAGTAAGGATGACTATCCAGAGTGCTACCAACCAACCAATTTTATTTGAAAGAACATACTCATCAAAGACAAAACCCATTAGGATTAGGTCACATAACAATATGGAAATCACATTGTATATTTATCCTAGATTTATGCACATTTCTTCAGACTTTGAGGGTTATGAGGCCAGTTTAACATCATCCCAATCTCTCCCTTACACTTTTTCTTCTTTTTTTCGTTACACCTCATTCTTTTCTACCTTTCTCCCTCGCTTCTCTCTTCTTTGCATCATTCTTTTTTTCTTCTCTTTTCTTCTCTTTTCTTCTCTCACCATTTTTTATTTCTCTTTATAATTCTTTATGGATTTTGTTTTCTTTTAAAAGAGCGAAATTGAGGAAAACAAAGAAACAAAACAATTAGATCGAACCCAAAAGTAGGTTGCCTACATATCATATTGTACATGAATCAGATCTTGCATAGTTCGGGATACATGCACAAATACCATAGAATAGAAGTTTTTCTCTCTTTTTTTTTGAACAACGAACAAGAAAAAGGAAAAATCCAAGAAATACCTAGATTTTCATTAAAGATGTACACAAACAGACTCTATGACCAAAATAACCTTAATACTACTCCCATAAAACTTAATAATGCTCTAGACCATAAGGACACTATACATAACATCAATAATGAAAACCGCAATACTAACACAAACTTTATGTTGACTTATACAGACACAATAATACAATGACAGAAAACAAAGGACTCAAACTAAAAAAGATAGGAAACGCCCCTTAAACTGCTGCACTGCGTGACGATCCTGGATGAGATGGACTTGTCTGTAAGGTTCTCAATTTCCCACTCAAACTTTGTAACATATCCTGCAATGACACTTTGATATTCGAGGGAAAGCTTCTGGCACGTATTCCTGCCTCTTGAGGAGTATACCTAAAAATATGTTTTTGATATCCTTCAACAGTTGTGAGCAAACCTAATAACTGAACCCTCAACGACTCTAATTTGACTCCCGCATCTTCACCCTCATGGTCATCCACTATGCAAGCTTCCGGTATTCTTCCTCTAAGTTGCGATGGTAATGACCTACTGATACCCTGAGGTAAGGATTGTAGCCAGATCCCATATCTTTGAGTGTACACTAGATTATCTGAACCTTTTTTTAGAGAATCTACACCCATTTTTGTCGCATTATGCCAGGATTGCTCATATCTTATCTCACCCTTGGCTATATCTCTAAATTACTCGACATCTTTTTGATGATCCATTATTGGTGGAATGTCTTGAGATCTACCCAACTGGCGTATTATCCTACTCGAATTGTAAGGCCTAGTGCATTTAGGCCCTATCAGAACTAGAAGAGGTTGCATGTGATATACTGACAAGATTTCCTTCGGATGGAGCCATTGATAGGTCCAAAGGATATTGTCATGAGTTCTTGATTCGAGAAATTTGACCCAAGCATTGAATCCCACTGGCAACTAGGACTTATCAAAAAGCATTTTTTGTTCAATGGAATCCACTCGATTGTTCAAACAACGGTCAATCACATCCGATCTAATCAAAGAAGGAGTGTGCAAATGTTCCATGATCCATAGTTATAATATTAAATTGCTTCCCTCGAAAAATCGTATCCCCCCTCTTACTTCAGTCTAAGCCTTATATAGTTCCACCAAAATCATAGGTACTATAGTGACTTCATCCATTTTCTTGAATAAGGCCATCACTACTGATTGTAAATGGGTGTTGATATATCTTTCATCTAACGGGAACACTAAAGTACCTAACAATGCCAAATAGAAAACCTCAAGGTGCCGTTTCTCCCAAATTTTCTTAGTGGTACAAAATTCATCCTAAAAGTGATCAAAGCCTTCTGGAGACCCAAATCTAGCGAACAAATAGTCTAAGGAAATCCAAGATTGGTTCAGGCATCCTAGGTGTTCATTAACCTTCAGACCACAACCCTCGAGAAATCTCCTGCTAGAATAATTTCGGGCTAGGATTAAATTCTTATCGATATAAGGTAACTGAAACAAATCAGATATTTCTGTCAGGGTTGGCATCATTTCACAACCTCCGAACCTAAACACCAAACTGTCTAAATCCTAGAAGGTCAACGCGGCCTCTATTAGATCTGGATGGGGTGTGATAGTCAAAAGCGATGTAATATTTCCTAACACTTTCTTTAGCTCATGCTTTTCAAAGTAGTTGAACATGCCCCACCATTTGATTAACTTTTTGGGCACCTTGGAAACTATCAAGACTCTAGAACCTATGGACGGCTCCATCCTGTAACAACACATAAAATTATGCCTCAAGATTTAATAAGGGCCAGAGAATACCCGACCCTCGGGATTTTAACACAAGAAAGTGTCACGTGACACAGGGACAGGCCAATCTATAACTCAAATTTGCTGAATGGAAATGCTAAGAAGACTCAACCTATTTGGCTATGACTACTAACAAATACTTGACTAAGCAGAAAATGAACCTAAACTGGGACTAAGACTACGATCAAACTAAACGGTTATCGTACCCACCGAGGGTTGCCTACGTACCCCGTCCTGAGAGACAAGAATCAGGTATTGCGTAGTTCATCTAGATTGGACAATTAGAGATTAAATAATCGATTGAACGTTGAATTGAGAGACACAACCACAAATAACAGATGAAAAACGTCAATAAAATCATTTTTTGAATTTTTAATTTAACACTTAACATAAAAATAACATCAACAACTATGAAAGGAAAATCTTTTCGATATTTTTATACGAAACGTACAAAACCTCTACCTTTTTTTAGAATTTTCTTTTTATAAAAAGCTCCTATTGAAAAAAAATCTTTTTGGAGTTTTTGAATGGCGAATGCTTACTAAAGAAACAAAAGGATATTTTTTTTTGATTTTTAAAAAATGAGTTCAAAACATAAAAAAACCTTTTTTTGAATTTTTGATTGTGAAAAACATAAGCCATAAAGAAACTCTAAAAACTATGAAACTCTTTTTTTTTTTTGAATTCACGTTTTCTCTTTTTTATTTTTTTTCTTTTTTTTTACCTATACAATTTACTTCTAACACAGGATTTCTCCAAATCAGTCAGTCAAATGACCCTGTCACCCTAAAAAATGCAACATTTAGGATGTAAGAATACTTTTAAGGTTAAGTCTCCTACAAAGGACCAAGTGAGTCCCGCTATGTCTCAATATGATGTAGATAAGCATGACCTAAAGGCTAACCTACACTGGGATCCACTAACAATGCTGTTCGGGGGAGCGTATGATCGATAGTGGCTGCGACAGCTTTCCTACTACTCCATACGTCCGACGGATCCCCCTCCTAAAATAAGGGTGACTCAACTAGAGTTCGTGTACACGACGTGTACTTTGGGACTTGTTGCAGAAAAATTGACTCGGGTTATGTAAATGATGTCAGATATAAAGTGGTAACACATAAAGAAAGATTGTAAACAAAGAGCACGTAGTCACTCGACAATGATAAAAAAATAAACACAATAATAATACAAATAAAATATTTATACACCTATAGTGTCAAACTAAGCCGATACAACTCAAAAAATAAGCTTGAATTCTGAAAAATCCCCAGCAGAGTCGCCAGAGCTGTCACACCCATTTTTTTTTACCAAAAAGATATGAATTTTAAGATTGAAAAGAGGTTTTGTTATTAAGTGACAAAAAATAAAAATTTATATCGAAAAGGATTATTTACGTTTAAACTCAGAGTCGTCACTTGACATATCTAATGTGCCAAGTCACCTTTGAAAATTCTTTTCAAAATGGTTTTGACTCTTTAAAACTGATGTGCGAACATAGATTTTGATTAAGGAATTCTATTAATCGGGGGAAGGTGTTAGGCAACCTTCGATCTCGTGGTTAGACCACGGTTTCTTCATGGAGTATACCGGCTAGTACGCCACTATGAAGTGAATAAACCACATAAAACACATAATACAAACAAACCAAATCGAGGTACGATAAAATAGTGTCTAGTCCAATTATTACAGTTCGAAATAAAATGTACTAAAATGAACCTACACTAACCTATACTAATCCTACACTATGCTCTACCCGATGCCTCGGGCCCCGATCACGAACATCCTTCACGTACAAGATACTTTAGAATATTCCTCGGTAAATAAATATAATGGCTTCGGGGTATTCTCCGGCTAAATGAATACATTTTTTAATGCGAGAAACCAAAACTATTCAAAAATATTTCAAACATTCAATAGTCCATAATCTCTATATTTGCCTACCCCAAACCTAAGATTTATCTAACGATCCTCGACCTAAAATATGACACTATCGAGATAGACATAATTGCGTTCATTTCGATTTAAACAACCAATAAAGAATCAGCACAAACCCACATTCACGCTTACCAATTTTTATTCTCACCCCAATTTCAACCTAATTGTCAATCGATGGTTACTTAATTTTAAGGCAGAAATCAAACGGCCAAAGCCACAACAATCAATATTACTCAGATACAATAAAAATTGAACCACCAAATCACAACATCAACTCAATTAAAAATAATAAGAGAGCAAAGTTAAGAGATGGAGATGGACCTCCGGAGAACTAACTTTCATTGATAATTATAAATTAATAAAGCCCAAACTAAGAGTCCTTGAATGAAAAACCTCAACGACGATAGAACCCAATTTGATTTCAAGAAACGCAAACTGAACAGATCTAAAACTAGCAGAAACGATCCCGATACAAACCCTAAATCGCGAATTCCGATCGATCTCCGGTAAACTTCGCCAGAATCAAACTAAAATCGGCTGAATCTGTTCAAGTTAGTATTGGGGACCACAATTTTTGTCTCGTCAAAACCCCAAAGAGCTCAGATAGTGATCGAAAACCAAGATAAACAGACACCGATAATGTTTCCGGTAAAGACCTCTCTCGTAGTAACTCGCTCTCTCTCTCAATTTTTGCTTTTTCACTCTTAATTCTCTCTTTATCTCCCTCATTTTCTACCACTCTCGATCTCTCTTCTCTTCGATAGTGTGTGTGTGCATGTATCAGTGTATGGGTGCGGTCGGCGATGTGTGTGCGTCAACGGTGGGTGTGGATTCGTGTCTTTTCTTCTCTCTCTGATCTCAGTGTGTTATGTACTTATATGTGTAGTGAGAGTCTCTTTTTTTGTGGAATTATGTGGCTGTGTATTATTGTTGTAGGTGTGTGTACTGGTGAGGTGAGTGTGAGTTGGAAAAATGGAGTGTTCACGTGGGGGTGTCAGTTTAGTGGGTGGGTTAGGCACGAGTAGGGATAGGGTAGGTAGGGGTAGGGATAGGGATAGGTAATGAGTATAAATTAATTTTTGGAAGGGACAAAATTACGTATCTACGTATAAAAGAGCAATGAAAGCTCCTCAAGCACACACGAGATCATCATGCCTGCTTAGCTTTTCAGGGGTTGTTTGGTAATTCTATTAGCTTTAAGTTAGTTGTTTTGTAGCTTAAAAGAATTGTTACATTGTGGGTCCCTTCATTTATTAATCTTAAAAATCATGGTTGTTTCCACAAAGCCTTTTTAATATAATTTCTTATTTCCTATGTTTTAATTTGTTTTTTTTTTAATTTATTCAAATTATTATAAATTACAATAATTAATTGCTTAAAATATTTAAAAAATATATAAAAAATTTGATCAACTCTTTAAATTTTATTATTAACAAATAAATTGGGATAGTGGAAGTAACATTTATTATTTAAAATGATATAAATAAAATCATAAATCACAATAATTAACAACTAAAATATTTAATGACATATAAATTTTTTTATTGATCCTCTAAATACTATTCTAGGACAAAGGGAGTAATATACATTACTTAAAAATTATGTAAAAAATATTATAAATCACAATAACTTATAATAACTATAAATTATATATGTATTATCTGAAAATTATATAAAAGTATTATAAATTACAATAACTAATAACTTAAAATATTTAAAATCATATAAAATATCTAAAAATTATATTAAAAAATTTAGTTATTCTTCAAATTTTATCAATGCCACATAAATTGAAATAACGTGAGCAATATATATTATCTAAAAATTATATAAAAATATTACACATCACTATAATTGACTAAAAATATTTAAAAGTCATACAAAAAGTTTGATTGACTTTTCAAAATTTATCAATATCACATAAATTAAGAAAAAAAAGTAACATATATGCACGATGTTGACACCTAATTTTTTCCCTCCACAACTATGTTTAATCTCGAGTTTCTTCGATTTTCAAATAAAATTACAATAATTATTTTTTCCAAATAAATGCATTTTAAAATATGTATTTAGGCTAAACTTGTTATTTAAGTGATAATTATATATTTTCGTATTTACATATACGAGATTGTATAAACGATGTCATTTAAATGAACATTTTCATCAATATCGAATTTTAATTAAGGATAATCTTTGAAAATAAGTGTGATGATCAAAATCTTGATTTAAATATAATTTGTACGAAAAAATAATTTATTTGAATAAATAAGTGTTTGATTTTATCAAATCAAGAAGCTCGGGGTTAATTTAGCCAATCTATTAGAGTTGGCCATAATTAAAATTAAATTGGCCACAATCGCGATGCAATTGGCCAATTGATTTTCAAAATGGCCAAAACCTAAATGAATTGCCAAATTCTCAAATTATATAATCCATCCAATTTTAAAAACCCAACCGCCCATGCCCAATTCTCTTCAACACAATAATAGTTTCTACCAGGCCCAACCCTTTAAGCCTCAGCCGGCCCAAACACTTCAAATGGACCCGGCCCACACTCAATAAAGGTTTCTCCTTCAACTTCAAAAAAGGGAAACAACAAAGTTACGAATAACAAATTGAACCCTCACCCCCGTACATCTGTAAAACACGATAATCAGCTCCAAATGACCCCAAAACCCGACCTTATACCCGACTTCCACCACCAACGACAATGGCAACCCATCAACGACCGGTCAAAATGGGTTCAACTTCGGCAAACCTGGTTCCCACAGTCTCAAACCGACTCAGCCTATCTCTAATGTTGCAAATGCCAAATCTTCTAGAAACACGCACAAGTGTCCTCTAACGTTCAAAATTTATTTATAACGGATAGATTTGTACGAGTTCGTACATACCTTCTTGATTTTTATTGGTTCGTGAAGGAATTTCATCCCTTCAAATTCCATTGGTTAGAGAATTTTGGCAGGAGAAGAAGAAAATTCCAAATTCATGTGAGTTGGTTGGTGGGAAAAGGCTATCTTGAGTTCGAATTTTGAATTTCCTTTTAGAGAATTTCTCAAAATTACCCTTGTTAAACAGAATCCCACATCGATGGAATGGAAAATTTATCTCCATTTGGTTTCGCTATAAATAGCTCATCCTTGAGCCAAAAAAAGAGAGGCCTGGAAGGCTGAAAATCGAGCACTCAAGCAAAGCCCCTTTCTAGTAAAATCTTTATTTTTGAAAAATGTCGGCGGTCAATCAACTCTATCGAGTCAAAGACTGATTCCTGGTGGTCGGAATCCTATCATCAACTCGTCGTCCTGTTTTGCTGCCCCAGAAGAGGTGAATATACTCTTGTTCTTTTAATTTTGTCACTCTCTTCTTCATCCCCTTTTCTCTCCGTAGAATCAGTTTATTTTTATATGAGGCTGGGTTTTGTCTGCTGTAGATGGCTGTGATGGCCTTAAGGGTTGTTTTGTGATTATTGTTGTGCTATTTCACTGAAACAGAGCTCATGTTGTAATTTTCAATGTGATTATGTCGAATATACTGTCTTTTAATTAATGTCATTGGTTATCTGAGAGTTATTGTATGAATAAACATTAATATCATCAAGATTGAGTCTTTTGTTTCTAATTTTTTTTTGATGTAGCATTTTTGCTATGCTAGGCTAACTATTATTATAATCGTTTAATCCGTGACTTTAGCTTCGTGTTGCTTCCCTCGGTTTTGCAATCTATTATTTAAACTTTAATATCGTGAATTAACTATTTAATCATGATTTTCACTTTTGTATGCTGCTTATGGTTTGATTCACTGTCTCTATGTTTGAGCATGCCTACTTTAGTCTTTTTATGTCTTCTTTGGCGTACCTTTGCTCTTATTTGCCCAAGTTTTCTTAAGTCTTGTCCTTAATGCAAGGTCACCGGTGTTGGTTTAATTTACCGAATCAACGGGATTCAGACTACCTCATAGCTCTTAACCTTTGAGATTGATACATCTGTGTAAGGCGACAGTCCTATGAACTCTAGATGACCCTGCTTTGGGTTTTCAAAAGTTCATTTCAAGTTGAGGTCGAAAAGAGGGTAAGGAGGGCCTCGCCGATGTATTTCTAAAAAAGTGCGAATAGCGTTCTTGTTCTGAGTTAATTTTAAAGAAAAAGAAAATACTGCTTTGTTCATTCACTGTAAATAAGTTTTCTAGATGTTACAACTTGCTTAATTACATCCTATTTTGAAAAATGTCTAGCCTTTCCCTACATCATTTGCTCCCTTGGTTTTGATAGTTAGACACACGTTATCTATCTTCGGAATCAAATTCCTTTGGTTAATTTTACGTTTCCTAGGCAGTCACTGTTTATTCAAGTTGCTTTCCCTTTTCTTACTGTAGTTTTGATTCAATTTTGGTTCATTTGTCCAGAACTTCTGGAGTTCTATAAGATATTTTCTGACTATCGAATATTGCTTGAGTGTTTTACTATTTTCCCCCTTTAAATCTATTTAAAGTTCTATGTTGATGTCAATTTTTCTCGATGTATCGACATGGGTGTCGTATTTTTTTTTAGTATGAAAAGTTAGATAATAATAAGTTTGGATGACTGCCTCTGGAATTTAGTTTTAATGAAGATTAGACATCTAGGGAAGATGTTCTTGTTATTCTACCCTTAATTGATCATCTTATTTCATGAGGTTCGTTCACCGAAGTTTGGGTTTTCTTAGACTGCTTTTATTCTAAATTTTTTGTAGCAGTCATCGAATCTTTAAAAAATATGTGAAATCTGTTCGTTAGTAGTCGTTTTTTCATGTAGTCTGATTACTTTCCTCAGTTGAGCACTTTCTTTATTTTAATCCCAACCCTTTAGCCTGTTATTTGCAGTTTAGTATGACAATATTGGATTTTTATCCTGTTTTTTCCTGACTATTGATGAATCATTGCTTGCTGTAATTTCAATTCTCCAATCTTGCACCTGTAATTGCTTGTGCTAGCTTAAGTCTATGATGAAATGTTGCCTGTTGTAATTCTTTAGCTTATCATTTTAACAGTATAATGATGTTTAGTGTGGTTCGACTAGTAATTTTTGTTTAATCTAACTTGGACGAACGTATTTCCTCAGGTTCAATCTAACTAAATTTTAGTTTGTTCGATAAACAGTGTAGCTTTGTAACATGTTTAGTTTAGTTCAGCTATAATTTTCTTTGCAAAAATAATGCTTCATTCTTTCTTGGAAAAGCTATGATATTGTCATGCTTTTAGTTTCAATGTTATTCTGATGGTGGATGGTGTGTGCTATTATATTGCATGAATCTAAATTACTGTCTTGTAGTCCATTTGATGACACTACAGTTGACTTTTTGTTTATCAATTTGTTATACTATTTCTCCATGTAGCAATTCGTATTTTGGGTGTGTATTAATTTCGTTTCTTTTCTTCTTTCGTATGAACCCGCCTCGGAGTCCAAAAGAACTCTTTCCTATTTGCATTCCCTAATTGGCCAATCAGGCCCATCCGTTGAGTCAAGCCCGAAGCTGGTTAAGTAATGAACTGACGCATGGAGTCGAAAGGAGGAGAAATGGGTTAAAGTCCCATTCTTGAAGCGGCTAAGAGACAAAAGTCTCATTTATTATTTTTTCATTTAATTATTGTTGTCTTTATTTATTTTATTGGTTTATTTATTTTATTCATTCATTCGGGCCATGAAGCCAAGGTTGTATTTAACACAGGTGGAGGCAAGATTCGAGCCAAACGCTCGAAAATTAGATTAGGACAGGTGAAATGGGTCGAAGACCCAATTAGACTAGGACAGGTTTTGTTGGTTTGGGCCAATGGCTTAAATCCCTTACTTCCTCCCTTTCCCTCCGTTCTGTATGTTTGTTTCCCTTATGTACTTGGCGAATCTAGTTAAATCCTTAGTTAAGTCGCTAAAAACTAGTTTTGCATAAACACCAAAATATTCCTAAAATCGCCTTTTCTTTTCAAAAAATAAACTTTTTCAAAGTTAATCAAAAGACGATTTTCAAACGGTCCGAATAACCGCAAGTTAGCGGACGTTTTAGGTGTCTAACACCTTCCTAAAATGTTAATAGGAACCTCTTATCTAGAATCTCTTAACTTAAACTATTTTTCTGTTTTAGATCGTTTGAAGTGTTTTATAAAGGTTTCTTAATTCCTTTTCAAAATTAAGTGGTGACTCTTTTTCAAAAGTCAAATTTTTCCGCAAAACACACGGACCCTTGTGTCTATTAGCAGGTAGAAGGGCGAAGGCAGAGAAGTGTAAATACCTTGGTTGACAAATATATATACGAAGTAAATACAACAATAATAATCTTATTTCCTTCAAATATATAGGACTGTGTTCATATTGATAGTAGCGAACTCAGGATTTGAAGCTCGTGGACGATCATTTTCTTTAAAGTAAAGTTGTTACTGACGAAGGTTTTTTTCTAGAACTAACTAATACTTTTATAGTTTAGTTTCATATGATGAGTCAAAACATATGAAAAAGTCCCATTTTAAATAAAAGTAAAACAAATTATTTCTACCCGGATTCTAATCCTTTTTCCAATAAAAATAAAATAAACTATTTCTACCACCATTCGAATCTTCGAGCATTGAAGGTTCCACGGCGTCCAAACATCTAAGTTAAAAACCAACACACCTGCAGACGCTTTAGTCCAGTGGGTGCTCGCAAATAAACATATCCCTATTGCAGTATTATATATATACAGAGAGTGTTCTGGTTGAGGTCAGTGGGTGTAGAGGCGAATCCAGAATTTGAAGTATGTGGGTATATTAATGTTGAGTGTTGTCAAAGGCGCGCATAAGCTCGAAAGCAAAACTCAAAATATATTGAGCGCTCGCCTCGCTTAATGTACACTTTAGGTTCTAATTTTTAAGACATGCTTTCCCTTGTCAATGAGACTTTTATGAATAGACGAATATTAAACAATTGATATTTCACTTTATAAAAAAAATCAATTTCATTGTTCATATATTTGTCATTCATGCTTATATTATTAATCTTGGACTAGACATATATTTATATTATTTTTTTCTCTACACCTTTTTTCATTACATCTCACGTTTTACTTGTACTTTGTGATTAAACACAATGGACCTTGAAGTTTTTTTTCCATTTTTACTTTTGATCATACTGTGGTGCTTTAATATTATCTTAACGTTAGCAGATTTTTCAGTGTCAATTAAGGGATATTATCATATTTGATTTGTCGCTAATGACATGAATAGTATTGAAAAAATAAATATATAGAATAAATCTGAGTAGTTTTATTAGTATTATGTTGACTTTTAACTTTTTTGAACAATTAATTGTGGTAGCTTAGTGGTCAAGGTGTGTCTACCATACAAGGTGGTTGCGGGTTCAAACCCCATCCTAGCAGCACAACAATTTTGATGATATAATTTTAGTAATAATCTTTAAAAAATGTTATGAGAACCCAAGTTTGATCCCTAGTTACGTGGGCAACAAGCACTAGTTTCAGCCAGTGCACCAAGGTGTGCCTTTGTTATTTTAATGGGTGCACTATTAACTATATTCCAATTTCTCAAAGTATATATACATATATTCACAGAATTTTTTTTCAACGTTAATGGGTGCACGTGCACCCTCACCTATACATGTGAATCTGCTCCTGAATGGGTGCTCAAGCATCCAAAATTTATATGTTGCATATTGGTAGGTAGGAGTGCATTGTCTTCCCTTACTAGTAGTTGTATGGATTCTCTTGTAGGATTTTTATTTTTCGATTTCTGTTACTATATATTATTTCGTGTAGTATAATACTAATATGCTATTGTCTATTGTTTTGTTATTATCTACTGTCTCTTGTACTTTTATGACGTCTTTTTATAGATTATTTTTATCTTGAGTAGATGGTTTATTGGGAAACAACCTCTCTAACTTACTCCAAGGTAGAGATAAGATTTATGTATACTTTATCCTCTCCATACTCCATTCTAGATATCTATACTAAATATGTCGTTGTTTGTTGTTATTTGGATTCTGACTCCACCATCCATAACTAACAACAAAATTAATCGAGATGTGGCAAATTGAATGGACTACCCTATTAGGAAAAAAAATGGAGGGCCATTTTGTGATTTAAATTGATACCGACATATCCAACATACAATTAAAGTACCGACCAAAGAGGCAGCAACACAACGACCAATCATCTAAACAGAAACAAAAAAGATCCTAAAAAGATAAGTCAGTTAAATTTCATTATATTTTATAGAGTATGGTTCTCTTTGATACCAAGAGTAAAATTGAAAGTCAAAGCACATCACATGGCAACTATTCTCGTTCAGTGAATACACTACTTTTTAAGAAAAAATGACAAAAATAGTTCTTGATATTTAGATTGTTTAAAATGGTCAATTAAGTATTCATGACAATTTTGGTCCATACAATTTGTTAAAAGTGACCATACTTTATCTTCATCACATATTTAACAATCCATTAATGTTATGTAAGTAAGAATTATGAAAAAGAAAATAATTCAATATGTAATCACATTCAAAGGTGTAATTTCTTTTTATTTCTAATTCGATATAATTTTTTGAGGTATAGCTTTTGCTACTCTCTCCGTCCTAATTGTGATTGTCTTGACTGTCTTTCAGTTCTCAGAAATTACATCGCATCTTTATGTGTATGTTAAGTCCTTAGTTTTGATTATTGACAAATTATACCTTGGGTCCTGTTTTCTAGAGTTTTCTTGATGACAAAGTTGCTACCGCTTAGTGAATAGGTTGGGCTCACCTGTCACTATCATGGTCAACCGTCATAGCTGACACAAAGTACAAAAGTTGGTGGGAAAAGCTCCTGCCACCTTTTTGCCTGAACCAATGAGATCTCTCCTAGGTTTTCTTGTGTCATATATATATTACCCATCTTCCTCAACAAGAAAACCAATGATTCTATATTTTCACAACAAAATATCTCTCTGAAGCTGAATCAAAGACTTCTCATGCTAGGTAACTGAATGTTCATCGAGTTGTATCTTTATTTCCTTGTTGTATTAGAGTTTTTTTATTGTTCTTAAATGTTTTCCTACATTTTTTTATGATTGTTAGTAAGTGTTGAGGTGCAAACCTTTCTTTGTAATCATCTAGAATTAGGTGATTGTCCAAGCTAGAGTTAGCTTATGGTGTCCAGTTAAAGTTGCTGGAGGTTGAAGCAGTAGAGCTACTGCTTGTGTTTCCTTATAATAGAGTTATTAGTTGGAGACAAAGGATTAAGAGGTTAATCCTTGGAGTCTGTACCCAAGACGTTGCTTGGATATGGTGGAGCTTAGAAATTCTGAAGGCAGATCATGGGTTTTCTTCCTTGAGCAAGGAGTTTTCATGTAAAAGTTCTTGTGTCTACTATTTATCTTTACAAGCAATTTATTGTTTATTCTTTCCTTAGTCTTGGAGTTTGAGTTCATCTGGGAATAGGTTCTCGATTTGAGGAGCAACCCACTGCAGCTCTTTATTTGGTATCAGAGCGAGGTCTTTCATAAAAAGGCTAACACCTTGGAAGGATCTTAAAAAATAGCTGCTCCTCCAAATCTAAAAGAAGTCCAGTCAACCACTAGACCCCCAAGATTCAATGGTGAATACTATGGGTGGTGGAAGACAAGAATGCATGACTTCATCATGGCTGAAGTCTCTGAGCTATGGGATGTCACAGAGGATGACCCTTTTGTTCCTACAAGGGTTGTGAATATTGGAGATGTGACCTCACAAGTTCCCAAAACCAAAAGGGAGTTTGATGATAGTGATTAAAAAAAGATAGAGTAAAACTATAAGGCGAAAAAGATTTTAGTGAATGGTATTGGTCCTGATGAGTACAATAGGATCTATGCCTGCCAAACTGCTAAGGAGATCTAGGATTGTCTTTTCACAGCCCATGAAGGAACCACTCAGGTGAAATAGTCCAAGGCTGACATACTGATAAATTAATATGAGATGTTCATTATGAAGGACAGAGAGTCTATTCAAGAGATACACAGAAGGTTCACTGCAGTAACCAATGAGCTGTATTGTATGGATGAGGATATTTTAATTCATAAGTAAGTCAGGAAGTTCCTGAGTATTCTTCCAAAAAGATGGAAGAGCAAGGTAAGCACAATCACTGAAGCCAAAAATCTTGTTGCTAACCTTAAAACATATGAGATAATGAAGAAACTTGGAAAGATAAAGAATGAGCCCAAGGTTGAGAAGAATTTGGTTCTGAAGGCCACTAATGAAACCCTTAGTACTGAGGATGAAGAGACTGCTTACATTGCTAAGAGAGTTATCAAGGCCTTGAAGAAATTTGGAGCCATCCCCAAAAAAGGAGAATTTAGTAAGTACATCATAGATGGGAAGGCAAATGATACCTGTCATAAGTGTGCAAATCCTGGACACTACATCAAAGACTGTCCTATGCACATGATAGAATACAAAGAATATGCCAAGCAGAATAGTGAGAAGGAAAAAGGTAGGAAACAGGTTCAAGAAAGGTTTAGCAGAAAAGTTGAAGTTGATAGAGTGGCTATGTAAGTTATAATTTCACTAAGTGACTCATTTCTAGAAGATGATGACCCTAAGCAACATGAAGATGTCTTCTTGATGGTGATAGAGGATAATGTTCAAGTGCATGACTCCCTTTTTGCCTTGATGGTAAATTCTGATGAAGATGAAGATGGTAAGGTAACACTCTTGGAAATCAAATAAAATCTCAAAAACTACTCTCTTATTGAGCTGAAGTTTTTTACTACTGTGTTAATTGACACTGTAAATAATCTCACTAAAGAAAAAGAGTCCTTTAAAATAAGTCTTGAAAAATGTGAAGAGAAAGTAGTTGAACTGAATGTGCTAGTAACTAAACTTCAGGCTACTAGTCAATCACTGTGTGTTGGAAATGAGTCCTTAAATGAAAAACTGATTGAAGTTTCTAGAGTCCAATCAAAAGGAAAAAATGAAAAGTCACAAATTTAACTTTATCTGGAAGAGAAACTAAGTGAGGCTAATGATAATGTGATTACTTCACTGGACAGGTACCTAGTTACAGTAAGGGCCGAGCTTTATAAAGCTATGAATTGGACCACTTCATCTGATACCTTGTCAAGTATTATCAGTCAAAGGTCAAATGGTAAAAAAGGGGTTGGTTTCCATAGTATGTATCCTGCCTAAAATTCTTTTAGCAAGTATGTCTTATTCAGGGATAATTTGCTATGTTTTCATTGTGGAAAAAATAGTCACGCAAATGAGTCATATCCTGCAAGAGCTGCTGCTTTAAAGGAGATAAAAGAATCTTTTCTTAAAAAGGGAAGATGTGTAAATCTGCCTGGCTAGACAAGAAAGAACTTAATACTTCCTCTAATACCCCATTGAGAGCTCAAGCTAAAATGGGTTTCCAAAACTGGTCACTAACTAATATTGCAGGGTAGAGCTAAAGAAAGTAGCAATCACTGGGTCCTGAATAGTGGCTATTCAAGGAATATGATAGGGAAAATTGAAAACTTTCTCTCGCTCGAAGCTCATGAAGGAGGCAGTGTCTCCTTTGGTGATGGAAGCAAAGACTATATTGTTGGAATTGGAAAAGTTGGGAACAATTTGAATAAAGCAATTGATTATATCAGTTTTGTTAATGGACTCAAGTTTAGCTTGTTAAGTGTTTCTCAGATCTATGACAAGGGAAATGAAGTCAGATTTAGGTAGGAAAAATACACTGCAATCAGAATTAGTGATACCAAAGAAGTGTTAATAGCCTAGAGAAATAAGAATATGTATTTTGTTGATCTAAGCTCCTGTGAGTCCAAAAACATAACATGCCTTAGTGCACAAGAAGATACTGCCAATACATGGCATAAAAGGATTGGGCATGTTAGCTGTAAATTGCTAAATAAATTAGTCAAGAAGGACCTGGTCCGAGGGTTTCCAAATGTAAAGTTTGTCAGCACCAAGGTATGTGATGTATGTCCAGAAAAAAAGTAGACAAAATCATCATTCAAGTCCAAAGGGGAAGTAAGCACATCCATACCTTTGCAACTTCTTTACATGGATCTGTGTGGACTTGTAAAACTTGTTAGCAGAGGGAGAAAGAAGTACATCCTGGTCATTGGTGATAGTTACTCCAGATTCACCTGGACCTTCTTCCCAAAATCAAAGCATGAAATATTTTCTATGATTGAGGCATTTTCCAAGCAAGTGCAAGTGAAATATTATGAGAAAATTACAACAATTAGATTAGATCATGGTACAAAATTTAAGAATGTCAAGTTCAATGAATACTGCACTGAGCTGGGAATCAGTCATAATTTTTTAGCTCTCAGAACACCTCAGCAACATGGTGTTGTGGAGAGGAAAAATAGAACCCTTGTGGACATTGAAACCCTTATGGCCACCGTAAAATGACCGCGAGTTGAGACAAATGAAAATAAGAGAGTCTCATTGGTGAAAAACCCTTACGGACACCATAAGACAATGGTGAGTTGAGAAAAAAGAAAATAAGAGAGGCTTGTTGGTGAAAATCCTTCAAGGTGTCACTAGCCGAATGAGGTCTTCAATGCAATTGACCTAAGGAAGCAACTTAATTTCAAGGCCATTAACTCAACAACAATTGGTGAAAGTTTGAATGAAAAGATCAGGCAACTTAATCCGAAATACATGATATAATCATTAGGGTTGACTATCATTTTTAAATAAATATTTCGTTTCTTTGTTTCAAATGGGGACATTCATTGTCTTTTCTTTCCTCTCTATATTTTTATTTCTATTTTTGTTTTTTGAGTCAGTTATTCAAATAAAAAAATTATTGTCATTTTTCTCTTGTCTTTGAGTTAAGTTCATGCCAAAACAAGTGAGAAAAGATTTCAAAACTGACTACCAGCTAATCTAATTGCACAAAGCAAGATAAAAACCAACACATAAAAGAGACAAGATTGTTAGCTAAAATAAGGCATGCAGAAAATTTGTCAACAGACAAGTTTAGAAACTCAGGGAAATACCAAGATTCAACGGGTCTATCTGAGGAGCATGGAAAAGCGGAGATGTTGTGTTTTATTTAAGAGTCATTTTTAATAATTTGAGTTTGGGCCAATGACGCAGCAAGTCATTAACATATGCTAATGTTTGAAAGCAAGGTTAAATGTGATGAGGGCAAGAGCGATTTGCCATGAAAGTTAAAGCCACAAACCAGCCACCATATATTTGAACTCACAAGTTTTTCTTGTATGAAATAGGAACATAGGTTGTCTTCAAATCAAGGACTTTAAGGCCTAGACATCAAAGGCTGTAATTTCTCACTTTTATAAATGCAAGAGGCAATGTTGCTGCATAAGTTTGGTGATCAAAACCATGGTAAAAATCATAATCCAATATCTCTAGGAGACACACTTTCTTGTCCAGGTAATTTAGGTTCATTTATTAGGTAATGCACTTTCTAAATTGAACATTCATTCCTAGAAGTCACACTTTCTAGTTGAGTCCTTCCACTTAACCCTAAGGAGATACACTTCCTTATTAGGGCTGTTCAACTTTTGGCTTGCTAGGTGACATACTTTCTAGCTTAAGCCTTTACTCCTAGAAGATGCACTTTCTGGTCGAGTCCTTCCATACAACCCCTAAGAGATGCACCTCCTTATCGGAGTAATTCAGGTTTAATTTATTAGGTGATGCACTTCCTAAATTGAACCTTCACTCCTAGAAGTCGCACTTTCTAGTTGAGTCCTTCCACTTAACCCTTAGGAGACACATTTCCTTGATTGGGTAATTCAAGCAACATTTGTGAGGAGATGCACTTTCTTATTTGGGAAATTCAAGCAGCATTTGTGAGGAGACACACTTCCTTGTTTGGGTAATTCAAGGGGCATTTTTGAGGAGCTGCACTTCCATGTTTGGGAAATTCAAGCGACATTTGTAAGGAGACACACTTCCTTGTTTGGGTAATTCATGCGGCATTGGTAAGTCGACGTACTTTCTTGTTTTGGTAGTTTAAGCGTCATTGGTAAGGAAACGCACTTCCTTGATTGGGTAGTTCAAATTTTACTTGTTAGGTGATGCACTTCCTAACTTAAGTCTTGATTCCTAGAAGATGTACTTCCTAGTCGAGTTAGTCCCCTTGATTCCTAGAAGATATACTTCCTGGTCGAGTTATCCCTCTTGATTCCTAGAATATGTACTTCCTGGTTGAGTTAGTCCCCTTGATTTCTAGAAGATGTACTTCCTGGTTGAGTCATCCCTCTTGATACCTAGAAGATATACTTCTTGGTCGAGTCAGTCCCCTTGATCCCTAGAAGATGTACTTCCTGGTCGAGTCATCCCTCTTGATTCCTAGAAGATGTACTTCCTAGTCGAGTCAGTCCCCTTGATTTCTCAAAAATGCACTTTTTTGTCAAGTCATTGCACTTAACCCTTAGGATATGTACTTCTTTGTTTGTTTTTATTTATCAGATGGCACACATTTTAACTTGAACTTTTATCTCTAGAAGACACACTTTCTAATCAGAATTCCTCACTTAATTTTTAGGAGACGCACTTCCTAGTCTTGGTCATTTAATTTTACTCTTAAGAGATGTATTTCTTGGTTAGAGTCTTGATTCATCATTGCAACATTTAAGTAGTTATGGTGGGATTTGACATTCGTAAAGTTTTTCTGATGATAAACTGGGGCAAAAAAATTTTAATTCCTATTTTTGGAACTTTACTTTTCTGGAAAATGGAATCTCTTTTATCATAATCTTTATTTGGAATAATTTTCTTTCTAGTTGTGATTTCAAGAGCCCGCCTAGAGAACAGTGTGAAGAATTTAAAAGTCAAGAAAGAAGGCAAAGAAATTGAAAGTCAATAGATTAAAAAATAGCAAGTTAGGAGCCCACCTGGAGAACATGGTGAATAAATTGAAAGTTAAGCAACAAGGTGATGAAATTGCAAGTCAGAAGCTCGCCTGAAGAATAGGGTGATGAAACTCAAATCAAGAGTCCAACAGAAGCTACATAGATAGGATTTTTATAATTTTATTTATGTTTTAACTTGTAATTTTCATTATTTTTGATGTAATGATAGAGCCGCAGATCAAAACCTCGAAAGGACCTCACTTGACTCTCCAACTCGGTATAGTCCTTCTCCTTCCAACCCTTTGAGATACCTGTGACTTAATTCCCTCATAAATTGGGTAGGTAGGATGTCCTAAGTCAAGACCTGGTTTCCGTTCTTCCTTCTATTTCTTTCTTCGAATAATGGTCGGGTCAAAATTTGGTCTCGTTGTCTACTTTTTTGTCTGAAAACACTTTGTGTTTACACCCAAAAAGGGGCATGATGTAGACACCTAATTTTGTCCCTCCCAAAACCCAATTCATTCATTTTTACCTCACGTTATCGTACACTCTCACCAATGTGATTATACCCCACAAAAATAAAAAAAACAAAATTTTAATAAATCCCTAACAAATTAAATCCCTAATATTCTCTTATCCTAACAAGCATTATCTCAATCACCCTACCCCCACCTCACCCTACCCTGCGTGTCCCCTTTACCCCCACCTCTTTATCACGTTTTCTTTTCTTTTAAGATATATACGCATAAAACATAAAGAAAAAGGGAGGCATATACGGATAACACATAAAAAAGGAGGACCCACCTACACTACAACTCACAATTGGGATGAACGGATTTTCATCAATAAATATTCACACATCACTCATCCTCACCAAAAAATACACATCATTCCCTCACTGAATACACTCGTATCATCCGCACAAAAGAGATAGGGAGAGGAAGATGATACCATGACTCTGATCTTTCATTTTTTAATAGATATATGCATAAACATCACACACAGAGTAACGGAAATTAATTCATGCACAGATCGAAGTAGTGAAAACAGAGATCAAAAAACAAAGAGAGAGGAAAAGCAGATCTGAGAAGGCAAAAATAGGGGAGGAGACAATATATACATATTCACATTCACACATAGTAAGGAGGTAAATCTATGGAATGAATTGAGGGAGCCACAAAAGGAAAATGGGGAAAAGCATAGAGAAACGAGGGGGATAACAGAGAAGTTATTGCCGGATATCACTGCTCCGTTGAACCAGCTCTAACGTTTGTTCCCTGAACACTCTATTTCCAACCAAAAAATAATGTTTCCTTTTAGTCTTTTTTGGTGAAATCACTAAACCAGCCGTACTGCTAGTCTGGTTTTCTCTAAAATCTGGCAAGCCATTTCTTTCCCGTCACTGCCTGAGCTCACCAGAGCTCCGATGAGTCATGAAACATCAAAAGAAAATAGGGTGGTCATTTTTGGAATTTTTGGATTTGAGTTCGAGCTTCGTCCTTGGTTCATTGGTTCCGAGGCTCCCGTCGTCATTAAAATCAGTTCAATTGGTTGAATAAAAGCCTCAGTTTAAGGTATATCTCTTTATCTCATTCTTATACTTAGTTAATTTTTATTGTTTTGTATGGTTGATTGTTATTGTATTGACTTTCTTTTATCTTATACGTGATGTGAATGATGAATGTCGAATGATATTGATTGTGGATTGCTGAAATATTATCGTTGATTTGTTATGTTGGAACAATGGTTGAGAATGATTTGGGATGGGAATCGTAAGTTAATAAATTAAATAGAGTCGATTGTTTGATTTGAAATGGATGTTAATGTTGATTGAATCAGGGTTAATTTTGATCCACTGGTGATGTTAAAAGTGATAGAATCATGATAGGTCGAGTGGATAGGCAAATGTAGGTTCAGGTTGGCAAATTTAGAACTTGTGTTTGGTTGAATATTTGAATGTGCGTGGGAATGTTCCTTTCTAGTTTATCGTATTTGATTCAAGTGTATTTATTTGGCCGGGGAATGCCCCAAGGTTTCATGTATTTATTCAACGGGGAATGCCTTGATGTATTATGTCTTCGAAGGAGGTTCATGATCAAGGCCCGAGGCATTGGGTAAAGCATTGGATCTTAGTCTTAGACTAGTTTAGAATAGGTTTTATATTTTTTGTATTTTTCTATTTCGGACTATATAATTGGACTGGACACTTAATTTTGGATTGTTTCATTTTGTTTGCTTGATTGATTATTTTGCGTTCTTTGTGTGTTTTACACATTTATAATGTCAAATTAGTCGATATACTTCACCAAGCGACCGTAGTCAAACCACGGGATCAAGGAGTGCCTAACACCTTCCCCTTGGTCAACAAAATTCCTTAACCGAAATCTCTATTTGCAAACCAATTTTAAAGATTCAAATCATTTTAAAAAGGATTTTCCAAAGGTGACTTGGCACACCTGATTTATGCCAAGTGGAGACTCTAAATTTAGTTAAAAATAAATTCTTTTTCGAAATAGAATTTTCATTTTTTGTCACTTCAATAATAAAAACCCTTGCGAAACTTTAAAATCATAATCTTTTCAGGTTAAAAAAAGGGGGTGTGACACAGACAACAGCTACTCAACATAGTCTCAACCCTTCAAAACACATCAATTTTCTTTCTATTTCCGTCTACATAATTGTTATTATCAACTTCATTCTTGTCTGTATCCATCGTTTTCTCTGTCTTTACAGGTAATAGAGTTCTAGAAGTGTTCAACATTTATTCTTTATCCTAAAAATTAGGACTTTTTAGTTAATGATTAAAAAGAAGACTTTTAGTTGTATTATCTTCGAGAATGGGTTAACAATTTTGTTTTTGATGCTAAAAATAGAGGAAGAACCTAAGAAAACCCTAGTTTTTCTTATAGTGTTTCATAGACTATCATGGTATTATTTGATGGTATTCGTGGTATTGTTGGTGGCTGTTGTTGGTAATGTCGTAGTGGTGGTCTTGTTGGTGGTATCAGTGGTCTTGGTGGTGGTTTCGGTGGTCTTGGTGCTGGTATTAGTGGCATTAATGGTGATGGTGTTAGTGGTCTTGGTGGTGGAATTGGTGACAGTGTTGGTGTTGGTGGTCTTGGTGGTGGTATTGGTGGCATTGGTGATGGTGTTTGCGGTCTTAGTGGCATTGGTGGTGGTGTTGGTGGTCTTGGTGGTCCATCTGTTGCAACAACTAGAATATCTATTGGGAGATATTAAATAAGTCTTCAAAAAGATTCTCTATCTGTTCCAACTGATTGGTTATCCGTTGGAATATTATTTTGTAATATGGTGTATAAAAATTTATTCAAATTTGTCTTACCTTTTTTTTAAAATTATTCAGACATCAAGTGTACTGTATTTTTTGTTTTTTTTTGTTGTTTGTAGTTACAAGATGTCTCCCCAAATAAAATAAATTGAAAGTGGATCAACTTCTGACCACCTAACAAAAAAGGCTAGAGTATAGATGGATTCGAAGGAACTTTCTAAACAATCTCATCCAGGGAAAAGTAAAGCTAAGGAAAGTTATAAAAATGATATTGAGGGAGGTAGAGAAGGGTATTTAGAGGCTGGTGAGGATAATAAAAGTGAGAAGAAAGAAGAAAAACAAGAAGAGGAAGAAGTAGAAAGTGAGAAAGAGGATGATGATCAACATGATGATAAACAAGAAGAGGAGGAAGTAGAAAGTGAGAAAAAGGATAATAATCAATATGATGATAATTCATCACCAATGAGGTGTGAATTAAGATCAAAATTTGATCTTTATCCTATCAAAACTATTAGGATTTATAGGATTCAAGTTGCGATGCTGATAGATGACCCTGCAGAACTGACTGGTGATTTGGTACTTAAATGTCAGTTGGGGAAACCTCTTGATGACTGTAGGAAAACTATCAAGAATGAAAAACTAGATGAATTATTTAAGAAGAGTTTCTTTAGAAAGTTTCTTGATTTGCCTATGGACAACATTACCTATTTCTAAGTGAGAATGGTATATGGTCTTCTCAAGCGTAGGATCAAGTACGTGGGGGATGATAAAGATTCGAAGGAGGGGGCAAAAAGATGGATGAAATCTGGATCAACAACTGTTGAATGTCGGTTTGTTTTGGCATGAAAGAGTTTTCTATAGTGACAGGCTTGAGATACGATCGTCCAAATAAACCTCTCATCAAGTAAACATCCCGCAAAAAGTTCAAGGCAAGCAGAACAACCAAACCATCACCATCAAGTAAAGGGAAGCCATTGTCTAAGCGACAACCCACCAAAACCAACAAACATAAGAAAAAATAGATGGGTTGTTTGACATTGTTGGAGTTAGCTACAAATCCACAACATTGATACAAGATCTCAAGGATAAAACCATACCAAAGAAGTATAGGGAGCAATTATGCTTAGTTTGGTTTGCCTATTCCGCTATATTGGCAAGAGACGTCAACAAAGTCATAGAAGATGATTTGTTGGAACTTGTTGAGGATTTTGAGAAATTCAACAACTATCCCTGGGGATATAACAGCTATAACTTGACTGTTAAATATTTACTGACAAAGCCATCCTCAAAGACAATCATATTATACGACTTTTCTTGGGCTTTCATGGTAAATTTAATTACTATTTATTTACTCATCCATTAATTTATATTGAATAATTATTATGACTTTTTTTACTTTCTTTCTGTTTATATTTTTTAAGCTTGGGCATTTGAAGTCAATCCTCCCCTCCGAAAGTAGGTTAAGGATTACCTGGATGGGTTTTCTCTTCCAAGGATCCTTAAGTGGTTGGTTGAAAAGAGCTACACAAGAATTAAGAAGGCTGATCTTTTTAACCCTTCGGATGATGCAGTACGTCTTCTTTCAAGTAAAATAATTTGATTCAAAGAAAGATATTGAAACAAATGTCTCATTTATTGCAATAGATGGGTCATTTGTTGCAACAGATTACCCATCTACTGTAACTGGTGCAATAAATGGGTAATCTGATACAACATATTGTGAATCTATTGCGACAAAGCAATCAGCTGTTGCGACAGATAGATCATCTATTGCATAAGTTGTTTGTGTTAACATGTAACCCAACTGACTGCAAATTATTTTATGATTTAAATGTATCTATCTTTTTTTATATGTTGTGCATCCTTGGATTGTGCCTACTGAGCAAGAGTTGGGGATGACTTCTTTTATTACTCTAGGTTTTGTTGATGCAATAGCAGACCCAATAGTGGAGTTAATAAAGAAGGAATTGGCTGGAGCAACAAACATAAGAAGAGAACAATTATACAAGGCCAGCCTAATGTTGAGGCTCTTCATAACCAACCTACTGCAACAACTCCAGGTGTTTCTTCTGGGGGTGTTACTGGTGGAGTTGTTAATGTTGGTGGTAGCCATGCTAATGCTGATGCTATTTCCAGTCGTGATGATGAGCATGTTGATGCTCCAGAAAAAATAAATATGCTTGAAATCACCCCTTACACAGGTCTCTCTCACCCTTGTAGTGGTCCCTTCCACCCTTACAGTGGTCCCTCTTACCCCTCATTACCCTCATGTTCTTATTGTAAATGCAAAGAGTGCAAGGACAGATAGGATAAACTCTTTGAAAAATTTGAGGCTATCGATGAAACTATTGAGGAATTAAAATCCAAGAGAGGTTTCATTCCATCCAAGAAGGTAAGAGAGCCATACACTCCAACAGTGGAGGTTGGGAGGAAGAAAAGAGTAATTATCCAAATGCTCTCCAATCTGAAACCAAAAAAATTACAACTCCTTCATTTTGAAAAGTTGTTAAAGTTTAGAGGCCATTGAATAAGGTAGACATATACGCGATAGTTGGCGCCAAAGAGAAGAGGGATCTGTGAAGGACTATGAATTCAAAGTAACCTGTACAAGATTACACCATGCATACCTTTTTCGCCCAAGACTTTAATATGATAAATATGCATAAGTGGTACGTGGACAAGGTAAGTTTACTTTTCCTAACCTAGCCTTCTAATCACTCCATGAAGAAGAAGCTACGCAACAGATATATCATCTGTTGCAACAACTGGGTATTCTGGTGCAACTGGTGGTGGTTCTGTTGCAACAGATTACCTATTTATTACATAAGTTGTATTAGCTAGGTAATCTGTGAACAAATTCAGAGAACCCTCTACAACAGATGGATCATCCGTTGTATCTTTTCTTTGTATTTTTATTCTTTATAATTACTAACCTATTTAAAAATTATCTTCTTATATCATAGTATGTTGATAAAATTCTCTACCTCATGAGGAACAAGCAATTAGCGTACTCGAATGCTTATTATGTTGTCAATTAAATAATAGACCTCAACTTCTACAATAATTTTAAGGATAGGTACAATTAGCTCATTAAGATAGTGTCAAATCTCAGTGGCTCGGGAATTGATTTGTTTATTTTTAGGTTCTAATGGGATAAAGATATGATTAACTATGTTAGAGAGAAGAGTCCATATCCACACGACAAGAGCTGGACCAAGGCAAAGAGAATTGTTGCAGTCATGAACGTAAACGTTAAACATTTTGTGGCTGTTGAGATACTACTCGAGGAGAGAGAGATTAAGGTTTATGACTGCAACTTACCTGTCTTCGATGATGATATTTTTTTACCCACATGCTGCCACTTTTGGAGTTATTCACCAACTTGATGAGGTAAAGTAAATTGATGGATTATTTGCCAGTAAAAGTATTGATAAAGAAAAGATGGGATTTTAAAGGTCCAAACAAGGACATGGACCTTCCAAAAAATAAAACTGCTGCGGCGTGCGGGTTGTCCGCGCTTGCACACATCGAATATTTACTGACTATTACAGAAACTGCCAAGCCAAAGACCCTTTTATGAGACAACGCTGTGGTAAACATGCAAGAGGTCTGGGCTTATGGGATACTAACTGGACGCTTGGAGCCTGTGTATAAAGAAGAAGATGTACAAACACAAACACCATCACAATTTTTTATTTCAAACCACTTCACTTTACGTTTAGTGGCAATTTTTTTATGTTTGATGAAATTTGAATTTTTTATAATGCAATAGATTCTCTATCTGTTGTAACAAATAGTCTATCTATTATAAAAGATTGATTATTTATTGCAATAGGTTGGTCATCTGTTGCATTATGAAGATGTTTCTAAGTCTATCCGTTGTAATAAATATATAATCTATTGTAATAAATAGTCAATCTATTGCAACTGATAGGTAATTTATTGGAACAAATCAAAATACTAGGAAGACCTGTTTGATAATTTCCAACAGATGACCTACATATTGCAACATATGTCTAAATCTGTTTGGTAATTTCTAATAGATATTTCGTTTGTTGTAGTAGATGAATTATCTGCTGCAACAGATTTATTATCTGTTATGATATTTGAATCTAGTATTCCATTTCAATTAATAAGTTCAAATCTAAGGATTAAATTAAATTCATAGACAACATAAAATAAATCAAAGCCTTCAGAAATTACATGAAATAACTCAATAAATAAATGAAATGTAAAAACATTATTATGGGTGCAGATGATGTACTCAATATGGACAAGTTGTTCTTTATCCAATACTACAAAATTTGACTTTGGTCAACGTGCATCTTTAATGTCACTTGCGTATGATTTTTGATCTTTTGCTTTTCTGTATTTCCATAAAAGAGTAGCATATCTTTTACGGAGTAACCCGAGATCAAGTCCATCATTTGGTACTTGTAATCCATTTTCAAATACTCGGCGTAAGTGGCAACAAAAATACCACAATTTCTGCGTTTATAAAAATCAGATAATGCATATCTTACAATTAATGTAAGCGTTGCGAAATTTATGAAATGAAACTAAATCATGATACTTACAGGTTTCCAATGGGTTGTTGAGAAATTCCTTTAACATATTCTATATCAAATGGATTACCCATTTTATCTCGGTATGATTCAATCATCGACTAATCAGTATGAATTTTTTGGTCCAAAAAGTCATTTATATCAAGGTAAGTAGGCAATATTTTGGTCATCTTTTGTATCTCAGACGACGGTCCAAAACATCTTCTTCCCGACATCGAGTCACAAACTCGGATGTGCCTCTCTTTTAGAACGACGACAGCCAACACCCAATGGAATTCATCACCATAATTGATTGGGATGTACACTTCATCGACCAAATTCCAAGGTAAGCCATTTGGAATGCTAAAACCTTTGATGATATTAATTAAGCATTCCTCAATTCGAAAAACTTTCCGCTATTTTTGACAATACCTATCGTAGTCATTATTGATATAACCTTTATACAAATAATTTCTTGTCGTGTATCTTTATTATTTTTTTGCTTACAACTTGGACTTCTTTCGGAGGTAGTAAAAAATGACATCAATGTGCTGCACATATTATCAAAATTTCATATTATGTGACAATAAAATTAATACATATCTGCAATTAAATAAAGTATTAATTAATAGTAATGTGTATGGTATTTAAATCTCATCATTCCAGCAAGTTTGGGGCTATGACATCAAATAGAACCAATCCTTCATTCCAGGATGTACAACAATAAAGTCGAACATATCAAAATTAAGACCTGATTTGTTCACTTTGTAGTGTTCATCATTTTGTTTTCTACATGATTTATACATGTTAATGTCAAGTTTTTACAACAAGAATTGTATAAATCAATATCTTGATAAATGATATATGTACCTGCCAGCATGATGCTTTAACAGTCCATCGACAATCCATTCTGAATAGTCGTTGATCAACTTTGCTAGTTTTTTTGGAGCCTTGTCTGATATGTTGAACCCTTCAAATGGATAATTTTTCTATTCTCCCGAACTGACAGACTCTACTTTTTCTTCTTCTGTAGAAGCAGTTGATAGATTATCAACTGTGATATTAGGCTGTTCAGCAGTAGCTTCTACTATGACATCCACCTGGAAAGCCAGAATTATCAATGCTAATCACAGATATACAATAAATTATCTATCTATTGCACCAGATAGATTATTTGTTGGGATAAATTCAAATATGTAAAAAAGAGTTATACGATAATTTCCAATAGATGACCCATATGTTTCAACATATGACTCATCTGTTGGTACAAATTAAAATAGTATGAAGACCTGTTTGATTTGCTAAAATAGATGGACATATGTTGTAACAGATAACGCCTCTAATGTAACAGGTTAGACAACTATTGCAACAGATGTATATATCTGTTTGATAATTTTCAGCAGATGTATCATCTGTTGAAATAGATATATGTTTGTTTATTTATTGGAACAAATGATATACATTCACCCTTTCTAGCTCATAATTCTCTCTAAGTGGCCTTTGTACATTGATCAAAGGTGTAAGACAAAGATAGAGGAGTTGCAATTTTTTTTCTTTTGATGCTTGATGTTGCCTTAAATTTTTTTTTCCTTTTCCTCTTAGCCACATTAATCTCTAGTGGAGTGTATGAAAATGAAATCCTCTTTAATGGAATAACACCCCTCTTAGATGTCAATTTCATAACAGAAGCAGTTAATGCATTAATAGTATTAATCACTCTATCATGTTTCACCTTATAGTCTTGACATTTGCATGCAAAATATTAGCTAGAAAGGGCAAAATTTGTTTAACCAGTATCATCATAGTCATAATGGTTTGTTGCTTTAAAAACTGTAAGAGAAGCATCATTAGCCCCAACATCAACACCACTACCATTAACATCATCAATAACAACATGCCCACCCTTCAAAATTATTTTTCTTGTGATGGTTGTTGCTCCAAACAATTCCTTTTTTCTTCTGCCAATGACATTAGGGTCTGATAAAATTTGCATAGACTGTAAAGTAATAAAAAATGGCATCTTCAACTCTCGATTGGTTAGAACAAGCGGCGGATGCATAATCTAACATAAATCAATACATATATTAGAATGATAATTCGATCATTCAAAAAAATCATTAATTAAAACAAAAACTTAACTAGAATTACACTTAATATATCCTTTGGGGGTTGAAGAGATCAAGAAATTTTATATTTTTATCAGTTTTGGCCTAGAACCATCTCAGAATTCTTGGACAGTAAACTTCTTCCTGGTAGTTCACTTGTTGTATTAATTAAGGAATGACTTCAAACACCCAAGCCTATAAAATTACGCTAATAATTAAAAGCATTATTGAATAAAAAAATAAATCATATCATAATAAATAAAATATTTACCATGAAAGCCCATGGAAAGCCATATAAGTTGACTGTTTTTGGCATTAGCAGAGTCAACAAATATTTGACAGTGATTTTGAAGCTTTCATAACCCCAAGGATAACTGTTAAATGCCTCAAGATCCTCGGAGAGCTTTATTAAATAAAATGGTATGTTGTTGTTAACGTCTCTTGTCCAAAGAATATTATGTACAAATCAAACCAAGCACAATAATTGCTTGTTCTTCTTTGAAAGTCTTTTACCTTTCAACGCTTCTATCAAATTTTTATTTTTGAAGCTTGGACCAGCAAGGGACACCAAGTCTTCATGATCACTTGATTTCCATTTACCTTTTTTGGGTGTGCAAGGTATTTTTTTGGAGGGTTAGAATAGGTATAACTGTAGAAGGAGAATGAGGAAAACACTTTAGTCCAATAACTATAGCAAACTCTTTCCGACCAAAACGAACAGGCATGCCACAGTAATTTATCCATACCTCATCCATCTTATCTTTATTTTCATACATAAATCTAGGCTTGAGAAGATCATATACCATTTTAATTTGGAAATGAGCATTGTTGTCCTCCAAAAATAAAAATATTGCCCAAAGAAGTTGTACCTGAAATAAGCATCCAAATTTTTTTCTTAGAGTTATTTTTTGAAGGCGTTGAAAGATTTTCCCATGCCCGACTTAACTACGAAATTATCCGTTAAATTTGTGATACTATTGTACTGTATTCTGACAGGATAACTATCAATGCTGAAGGTTTTGACCAACTTTTTAGTGGAAGAGCTATTAGCATTTGGATTATCTCTTTTGAAATATACCTATTCCCTATATTCATTATCTTCTGCTTTTGATTGAGATAATGCTTGTAAAGCAAGCTCATATAGTGGTATATGTAGCCTAGCTGCTTCACTTGTTCCTTACTTGGACTTGATTCGATTTCTATTCTTTTGGGGGCCATATAATCTAAAAATAACAGGAACATAAAATGGATTATAATTTATTAATGCATCATTAAAAAAAATAACAATATATCTAACATGTACAATAGTAAAATAACAGGTCCAACAGATCACACATTTATTGCACTAGGTAAGTTATCTGTTGCAATATATAACTAACTTATTGCAATAAATAAGTAATCTGTTACAGCAATAAAAATAGATCAATCATCTGTTGAAATAGATGACTGGTTTGTACAATAGATCACATATTTATTACAGTATATGACTGATATGTTGCAACATATAACTAACCTATTGTAATAGATAAGTAATCTGTTGCAACATTAAAAATAGATCACTCATCTGTTGAAATAGATGACTGGTCTATGCAACAGATCACACATTTATTGTAATATTTGAGTGATCTGTTGGAACTGTTATCAACGGTTAAAATTATTTAGATTTCTTCCAACAGAAGGGTCGTCTATCATGACAGATGAATGATCAATTGCAAAAATCAAGTCTGGAACATGTGCTATTGGAATAGTTGATAAGATTTTTGCCAACAGAAGGTTCACCTGTTGCATCGGATTTTTAATCCGATGGTTCCTCTGTTGCATCAGATGGTAAATCTGTTGCATCAGATTTTTAATCTGATGATTCCTCTGTTGCATTCGATGGTAAATTTATTGTATCATATGGTTAATCTGTTGTAATAGATTTTTAATTCGATGGTTTCTCTGTTGCATCATATGGTAAATTTGTTGCATCAGATAGTTAATTTGTTGCATCAGATAATAAATCTGTTGTATCAGATGGTTAATCTGTTGCATCGGATGGTTAATCTATGGCATCAAAAGGTTAATCTATTGCATCAGAAGGTTAATCTATTGCAGAAAAAAATAGTAGTATGATTTTGTTCAATAGAACAACTACAATATCACCATTTTTACCAAGAACAAGAATAAATCAACCCAGCAACAGGCGCACTACCAAAAACATCAACATCGTTGTTTTGTTTGTACAAATACAAACAACAAAAATCAAACTTCAAAAAAGCAACAGACAACAAAAAAACATATTTCACTCAGAAAAAAGAAGAGAAGAAATACCAGAAATTTGGATTTTATTCAGATTGCATTTCAAATTAAAGCAACAAATATTGGAATTGTTAACCAATATCAGAAGAGAAGTTGGCTCAAGTTTCTCTTTTTCTTCAAAACTAAAAAGGCCATAATATTTTACCTGTGAAAGAAGAAAAGGGATGATGAAGAACTCGAAGCTGTTGTAGCCGGAGAGCAAGACTGTCAAGTCAATTGACGGTTGAAAGTCAAAAGGAACTCGAAGCCAACTATTTGTCGCCGGAGGTTAAAGTCGCCAGGGATTGAAAGAAGAAATTTGCAGAACTATTGGTTGGGAGAAAATGTTGGGAGAGAGAGGAGAGAAGTTGACTTAGAGAGGAGAGGGATGTGAGTTGATTTGTATTTTTGAACGGATTAGAAAGTTTTAAAAATGTTAATCAAGTTCACAATTAACTTAATCAAATTTCCTAATTATGTTTGACCCTTTAAGTTGATCAATGTCACCAGTCCTTCATTCAAGAGTTAAATGACACCTTTCCTTCAATTTTCTCTAGTATTTCAAAAAGAATAAAAATTATATTATTTTAGCCTTTCTATAATTAATCGTTATCACTTCTCATTTATCATCCATTATTTTTACACTAATTAATATATTAAATTTATATATTATATTATATATACTTAATGAGAATTTCCTATTTTTCTTATGTATAAGGAAAATATGGCGTTGTCAAACCGTTATTTTCAACATAAATTTGGTCAAACCTTTAATTACCATTTAAATTGTGAGATGGTTAGTGGCTCACGTTTTTGGTGTTACGTTGTTTATAAAGAACCGAAAAGGAACAAGAAAAAATAACAAAGAAAGATTTTTCCTTTTTGTGTTGTCTTCTAGAGTTTTTTAATAAATAAATCTTTGTTAGTTTTTTTCTTGAAGTTTTTTTTACTGGAAGAGCTTGTTGAAGGGGATACACCTTAATTGGTGAAATATCCTCAAGTATAATGTCGATAAACATGTCTCAAGCTATAAAAATTTTCATAATTTTCCAACAATCTTAAGGTATCTCACTTGTATTATTGTTGATCACGGAAATAATTATCACATGTTATGCTGAAGAAAAAGAAAATGAATTCCTTTTGCTAGGAACTATAAAAGCAGATAATTTCTCTTTTACATTTTTCTTGGATGATGTTGAATCAAGAGTCCATTGTTGACATTATGATTGGGTATCTGTGGGATCTATTGGTGAAGAGATCAAAAGAATATTGTTCTTGTCATTTCTTTTCAACATCAAAATTCATGAAATGGTCCTTCAACTTGTGTTTGAATATAACTGATCATATACAATGTAATAAGTAATTCTTTGCCAAGGGGTTCACAAACCTTAGATTCACCACTACTCCCACATATGTCATCAATATAATTTTTTTCTGTATATGAAAATATTTATTCTCCTTTATTACGTGAAAAATCTTTGAGAATAATCTTTGTTTTATCATTCACCTTAACATATAAGATGAAAAAAAAGTCAAGGTTAGAGAATACATTTAAAATTCTAGTCCAATTACTTCGAGAGTATTTTGTGGAGATTGACAAGTGCAATTAATAAGAAAATGTGTGTATTAATTAAAAAGACTTTACTATGTGGCATTAGGCTTTGTCTCCTTCCCTATATATAGAGAGCATCATACAAGACATGAAGTATGTAACACAAATCTGTTTTCTTCTCCCAATAAATTATAATACATTCTTATTTTTGATTGATTTAAGGATTTAGAACATGATTGGAACAGAGATTTGCCTTATCAAGAGTTCTCCAGTCCCTAGTGCAACACCAGAAAATAGCAACATGGACACTCTCATCAATATCAATCTGGATCAGTGAGCATTCTTTTACTATTTTATTTCATTTTGTGTTCCATATAGGTTATTGAGCTGAGGGTCTATCAAAAACAATCTCTCTACCTTACTTGTTGGTCTTTTGTTCCATATAGGTTATAGGATCCAATGACCGTTTTTAAAATATGGCAATGTAGAGTCATATTGGAGGTCCATTTTATTTGCAGTTTGTACATTCACTCAAATAATTCTTACTGATTTCGAATTTCATTACTTTTTTGTGTATATGTATAGTGGTGATCCAGTAATGTACGAGTCATATTGGAGAAAAATTGGGAATATGTGCGACATAACATTCAATGGTTATGAGTCATTGAGTTATTTTGCTAATGGTAAGAGCTTGTGTTGGTTCTTGGAGTCCAAACTAGAGGAAGAAATCAGGAGGCTGCACAATGTGGTTGGAAATGCAATTGTGGATGATTATTATGTTGTTATTGGCAATGGATCCAGCCAGCTTATTATGGCTGCACTCTATGCTCTTTCCCCTACAAATCAACCACACCCAATCAACATCGTTGCAGCTGCACCTTTTTATTCGGTATGTAACATATTTTTGTATACATCAATAGAATTGGTGGCATAAAGGTAAATTTTATTAAACGGCCACCAAGATTAATGATCCCTTCTGATTTTAGACATTATTTTAACATGTCTGAGGTTGATCAATTTTTAATTAACCTATAACTCAAAGTCAACGGAACAAGAGTTTAATAATGCTGCTTCATTTATATCAAACATATCATCATGTCTCTAGCTGAGACAATGTTGGTTACTTACAATGTATCGTAAGGAAACATATATGGACATGGTTCATGCAAAGATTTGCAAAAGATACATGTTTATAGTATAATATTCGTGCTTGTTCTTTATTAATTATTCACATAGTTCTTGGTACATGTCAGATCTATTAACTATAACCTGAACCATAATTTTTTTGGTTATATAATTATGGTGTCTGAATTAGCTTTCTTCTAATCCTACCAAGATTTGGACAGTCGAAAGGAATCATTATTTTTTTCCTTTATTAGAATTTGAACTTGAGATCTGGTGGTTCTCAACTCACTTCATTGGCCACTATACCACGTACACCCCTGAGTGCAACATGAATCAAATTCTTAGAACGCATCATGTGACTTAATTAGTGAGATTTCTTGATTAATTACAATTAACAATAATTGTCTTGTTGCAGTCATATCCAGAAATGGCTGATTTTGAGAGGTCAGAGCTACACAAATGGGCAGGAGATGCAAGAAATTATGACAAAGATGAACCATACATTGAGTTTATAACATCTCCAAATAACCCTGATGGGGTTATTAGAGAGCCTGTTGTTAATGGAATTCAAGGAAAATTAATCCATGATTTAGCTTATTATTGGCCGCAGTACACTGCTATTACCTCGCCTGCCAACCATGATGTCATGCTCTTCACGGTTTCCAAATGCACTGGTCATGCTGGTTCTAGAATTGGGTAAGTTTCTCAAAAATTGCAATCATTAATTATAAGTGAGGTCATAATGACATAATTAAAGAGTAACACAAAATTAATAAGATTGCAACATTGTTGCAATCTAGGAATTTTAATCTAAAAAATATTTATGAGAATTTGCTTAAAATCAACCACGTCAAATACTGTTTCTACCTTCGAACACTCGAAGAAGGTTGTAGGCAGCTTACACTGACAGAAGTATCAGTGACTGGTTCTACAAATCAAACATATAGATAATACTAAGATAATTTTTTCGTTGTTAATAGACTTATTTCAAATACAAACTATATTGGGGTCTACAAATTTCAACTTCTCACTAAGATGGTGTCATTTGTTTTGATTTGCATGCAGTTGGGCACTTGTTAAGGACAAAGAGGTGGGAAGGAAAATGATAAAGTTCATGGAGGTTAGCACAATTGGGGTATCAAAGGAAGCTCAACTTAGAGCTGCTAAGATTCTTGGAGTAATCTCTGATAGCTGTGTGAATCCCACATTGGATAATTTCTTTGAATATAGTCAGTCTCTTTTGACTGATAGATGGCAAAGGTTACGACAAGTTGTTAAGGCCAATGACCTTTATGTCCTCCAAAAATACCCTCTTCAGTATTGCCTCTTCACGAAAAAATTCTACGAAACACACCCTGGTAATCACAAAATTTTTACTACATTACTTTTTTTTAAAAAAAATTTTTTAGTCGGTTACAGGTTTTTTTATGAAGGGTGAAAAATACATCCAAAACATTTCTCTTTTTTTAGGTTCATATCTGAACTATCATCAACTATTTATCGGATATACTTCAACTATTTTAAACCAAGATACTTTAGGTATTGACACTTTTCTTTTAAATTTCAAATTTACATGTTTTTTCATTTTTTTGGAACAGCATTCGCATGGCTAATGTGTAAAGGAAGTGAAGAGGACTGTGAGAAACTTCTCAAAGGACATAAGCTTCAAACAAGGGGTGGAGAAAAATTTGGGAGTTATTCAAGAAATGTTAGGATAAGTATGTTGGGCAAAGATGAAGACTTCAACATTTTTCTACAGAGGCTTGAGGCTATTATTCAAGAGCTTCCAGACGGAAATTAAGACATATCTATGCGATTTACAGCATATTGAAGAACATCCGTTCTAATTTTGTTTTATTTCCCATATCTATTTTTTTTGCTTTGATTATTTGTTTCATTGGACAATTTTATCTACCCTTTTTATTATCTGTTTACAACAAGTTTTTAAATTATTTGAAGATAATGGAATAATAATAAGTAGAAAGAAAATGAAATTATGTAAAAACAGTATTAATTTTCTAGGGGCATCATAAAATCTAATCCTAAGACAGAGTATGCTTTTATGTTTAAATCTCTAACTAATATTCTAATGAGTGTATATGATGATTAATAGAATTTTTCACAAGTATTAATAAAACTTACCTTTGCTTTTGGTGTATTGAGATATATATTTATTTAAATGTATGTTTTCATTTTTTTTTTATATAAGAAGTATTATTTGTAGAACTGTCAAAATGGGCTTGACCCTTGAGGCCGATCCAACCCAACCCGCTATAAGGGTTGAGTTGGGTTGTGATTTTTGAGCCAATTTAAAATTGGGGCTTATAAGCCCAACCCAAGTCAGCCCGCTGGCCCTTGAGGCTTGATTGAAGCTGCGCTGGGCTGGCCCGTGGGTCAAAATACTATTTAATGTAAATTAAAAATATATGAATATTGTAAAAGAGAAAGTAATAATTAAAAATAGTAGTTATTGAATAAGTTTAATATAATATTTAACTTATTAAGTGTTAAACCTTAATCATCAAGTATTGATGTTTCATTTGTTGTTGTTATTCAATTTAAACTTGAAATTAAAAAAAATTGTAAGCAAAAAAAATTAAAAATATAAATAGTGATTACTCAAAAATTTTTATCTAGTTCTTACACAATATTTTACTCATTTATCATTAAATGACAAACATTAAAATTTCTAATCATAAATATAAAAATTGCATCCATCATGAAACGTTCAAACATTGTTGCAGCTACTCGAAATCAATTGCACAACATTACCCAAATTCAAAGCGATAATAGTTTTAAGTGAATTTTAAATATTATTAACTTTTGATATATAACTTTTTGATATTGTTCAACTTATTAAATTTGCATATGAATTTAGATGAATGTTGTTAATTAAGATAATGTAATCAATAAATTCAAATATGTTTGACAATGTATTGGTGTTCAAAATATTATAAATCATCGTAGAATTATGTACTTTATATAATAATATGTTAGAAGTGTGAATGAATTGTCATATCTATTAGTTCAAATTGAAAAAGGAAATCTAGCGAAAAATTGATAAAAATAAAGGGTAGCCTGCCCCAACCCGCGACCCTATTAGGGCTGGGTTGGACCATAAATTTTACTTAAAATTACACAAATACACAAGTTATATTTTCAATATTACAAAAAATCCCAATTCCCTAAATATATTACAAAAAATCCCAATTCCCTAAACATATTACAAAAATTTCAATATATTCACAGAATGTTATGTATATGTCGGCTATGCTATGTATATTAATAGGGAGAGAGTAAAGTAATTAAAAAAATGAAAGAAAATGTAATTACTTTCAAAATGGTTGGTATTTATGTTAGTTATACTAACTTTTAAGGCCCTTTAAAGTGAAGGATCGGCCCATCCTAACCCATCAAATTCTTTGACCCATGAGACTTGGATTAAGTTGAGTTAGGCCAGCCCATTTTGATAGCAATAATTATTTGTATTGTTTTTAAACTATATTATGTCAAACAAGGGGTAACAATACAAACTCAATGTAACACATCGATAACTAAGTAATGTAACTAGTTAATAATTAAATGTGTTTAGTCAGCTAATACAATGACTAAAATTAAAGGTACTATTTATTACTAGCTCCTTTCGTGTTTACTTGTCTACAATATTAAAGATAAATATTTAACAATATGTGTTCGGTTTAGAAAATCAATGAAGAATTTACTCTTTTGTGTCCGTTTTACCTTACTATTAAATACTATCTATTATTCAATACATTTTTTAAAACATCATATTTATTATATCACAGGATAATATAGTAAAATAATTCTGTTATTTATTTTTTCTTTAAATATGTATCAAATTAATAATGGATGAATAAATAAACCGAGGGAATATATCGGAGAAAAGGAAAAACGAATTAAACTATGAGTATAAACAAAATTTTCAAACACTCACATTAGTGGAGTACATTAAAATTTTATTTCTTTTTATTAATTACCTAAATCTCTTTTTTAAAAAACGGTCGGAAATATTCATAAATCAAAAATTTTCGGATGCATAAATTTAATTATGTATCTTCCTTTAATCTAATTAATGTATTATGTATCTCGATTCAATAGTATCTCAACTTTAAAATTATGTATTTGAGCAAAAAATGAGTAATTAACTGTTATATTCTTAAGTTTTAAATTACGTATCTCAATTTTAAAATTATGTATTCGAATGCTAATTACGTATCCAAAAATTATAAAATAAAGAATTATTTATAATTTAACAAAAAAAAATAAAATAGAGAGTGGTAAACTTATTGAAATTTACCGTTATACAAGCAAAGCCTAAATTTCTGCAGTGGGCCAAGATTAATATAATATATTATTGATCATTGAATCACATGGTATAACTAATTACCTATATATGCATGTCTTCTTAATCATCAGGAGACGGTATAACTAATTACCTATATATGCATGTCTTCTTAATCATCAGGAGAATTAATAACTTTTTCAATGGTTACGTGAAAGTAAGATTTGATACACAAGTTAACTAATTACCTATATATGCATGTCTTCTTAATCATCAGGAGAATTAATAACTTTTTCAATGGTTACGTGAAAGTAAGATTTGATACACAAGTTATCTAAAAGAAAGGTATTTTCAAATATCTTGGGTTTATAATTCATGGAAATGACATTACAAAAAATAAGGTTAATTATGAAGGTTTATTTGCGGAGGTTTCAAAAACTTCTACTACAAGATTATTTTGTAGCATTTATTTTAACCCCCGCAATATAAATTTCTTGTGGTGATTTTACTGTGGAGGTTTGTAATAACTTCTGCTAATTGTATCAAATAGTGAGGTTTGCCACAATTTGTGGTGGTTAATTATCCCCACAATATAGGTCACTACTAAAAGCAAGTCGAAGATTAACAAATTTTTTCATTTTTTATTAAAATTGATGGGCTCAATAACGTCGTAAAATGGTGCATTCGATTGAAAAAAAAAATGATAGATCATTTTGGTTAAAATCAAGGAATGCCAGTCAATTTTATAAAATCGTTGGAGTTCCTCGATTTTTCAGAAATATATTAAAAGTGTAGCAATTTGAAATCAAACTCATACCACGATATTAAACAATTCTACCACTAAACCACACATTTTTTCATTAAATACATTTGTGCTTTTTATCTATATTTTTCAACTACAATTTTGTACTTCAAAGTCAAAGAGCATCAAACTAGAATAAAACTCTTTTATTTTTTTTATAATTTTTGTGCATCTTTGTAACAAATATATATAACCGACAGATGTCTATTGATTTTATTCAAGTCGATCGCTTTTCTTAAAAAAAATTATTGAAAAATCGATGAATTTCATCATTTTTTACAATTTGTTAATGGTGTGTATCGACTAAAACCTTGAAGTACAAAAACACTTTAGAGAATATGAAAATTAGGATAAGTAGAATTAAGATTGAATAAATATATTGCAAGTTTAATCAACATGAGAGGAGAAAATTCAATTGGGATGATACTCAGATGCAATTTTGATGACAAAATGCGAACTATTTAGATATTTAGGCTTATTTTTTTCGAGAGAACGAAATGACAGATGAAAACATTAATCATATAATTTATAATTGAATAACTAAAATGTAAACAAAAACTATCGCGGTACGATAAAAAGATGTATATTTATACCAACGTGAAAGGTAAGTTCTAAAAAATTCAATTTTGGTCATAGTCACTCTCAAGAATCATTGATAGAGTGTATTATAAGAGTATTTGGTATATGATGTATTAATTGTTGGTGTTTGTCTTGACTTTCTTATCATAATTAAAATTTTCTTTAGGTACCATAATTGTGTTTTCCTTTAGGAAAAGGAAAACATATTCTGCATATTTGGCTAATCTTTGTTCGTATAGAAAAAGATTGTATACTCTATAAATAAAGGCTCCTTTCATCTAGTTTGGTAGCATCCACAATGTAGTCCTAGAGATTTGAGAGTATTGTTTGGAGGGAGACTTTGTGAGATACAAGTTTTGTGGTATCACTTGTGTGAACCTCTTTTTTATTCTGAGTGAATTGTGTGAGATTGTCTTTCTTGACAGTTTGTACTCTCATTTATATAGTGGATTGCTCATCTCCTTTTGTGATTGTAGGTCGATTGACCAAACCACGTAAAATTTTTGTGTCTCTTTTGGTGTATTTCTCATTTATCTTCTTATTCATGGTATTTCGAGGTTTGCTTTGTTAGCTTCCGCATGACACCTGATTATTTTGGTCCTAACATTAATAAAATCTGACATGCAATTTCATTAAACCCCCCAATACCCTTCATTTTTTATTTCATACAAATTTCCAACTTAGGAAGCGTTATTAATCTAGTTTAAAAATAGATCGTAATAAAATATATCGATTGAGGAAGATGTTCTCTAATTTTTGCATTTCGATAGCTACTGGTAGAATGCTAATAACATAAGATTGTAGTTTGGTGGTGACTATTGAGACTTGGTTGATAGTGATAGCAAAATTGTGGTGATAAATAATGATTATATTAGAAATATATAATGATGATTGATGGTGGTGATTGTTGGTAGAGACTGATGATTGTTATGGTAACGACTATTGGTGGTACCTAATGTTGACACGCAATTTTGACCGCCTGATACTCCTTTTAGGCTGTTATTTTATTAAAATTATTAATTTCAAATATAAATATTTTTTTACACATTATTTCTGTATTAAACAGATATCGACGTGTCACATTCATGATTTAAAAAATATACAAATTATTTTATTACTCTTAATATTATTTTTACAATTTATCAATTTAAATATAACATTTTCTTTTACATAATCTTGTTAATATTTATTAAATCATTTTTGTAAATATGCACACTCATAATTTACAAACACATTATCATATATTTTTACGTAACATTAATTTTACAAATGTAGTTTATTTTAATATTGATATTTTATCACGTCATTATTATTAAAGTAATAACCCATTTTCTTTCATTTTTCTATGTCATTAATTCTTAGCCACTTTTGTACCTAATTAATATCAATTTTAGCCAAATATTGATTCCAAATTAAAAACCCGATTCCTTACCTATTTTTAAATTATTTCAATCTCTGGCGTTAATCAAAGTTTATCAGACGGGTGAGATCAACTCACTCTATTATTTCCTTTTAAACCAATATCCCAAATCCTAACTCCCCATTTTCTCCCATCAGCCACACACCCATTCTACTTTCTCTCTCTACTCTCATTGCTCTATCAGCAGCCATAGCTGCCACCACTCACCCCACCGGTGAACACCATGCTCCGGTGAACCGTGTCACTGGTAAGACTGCCGCCGCCCTCGCCCCCGCGAACCACGTTGCCATGCAGCTGGCGACCACCATACCTCCATCAGACCAGTGTCGCTCTTCTTTCTCTAACCACTGGCGATGTACATCCATGACCAGTGAAACCCCAACTCCTACCTGCGCCATTTTCTTTCTCCCCGTTCCAGTGATGCCAGCAAACCAACGTAACATCCCAGTAACCGGTGAACTCTCCGAACCTGACTCTGCTTATATGTAATGCTAACAAATTTAGTTTCACTTGAAAATGTAAAAGATTTTGTATTTCTATTTTTTCATTTTTGATTTGAAAGATTAGATTTTTATTTGAGTATTGAATTGTCGGTTATGATTCTTGAAATATGATTTTTTTTTTTAGTATTGAATCAGATCTAGGATTTTTGTGAGTATTGAAATATGCCTTAGTGGATGTTGAAGTTCTTGTGTGAAATTGTTTCGTATTAGTTCTAAAGTTGTGATCTTTTTGGATTTGTGATGGGTTTATTTATTTGGTATTAGCATTAAAATTATGATCCTTTTATCCAATGATGGTGATGTCAATTGTTTGTTCTTTCAGTTCTCTTTAGAAGTTATTTAGTGTTGAAAGTCTTGTTTAATATGGTCTACTTGTTATGTGGCTTTGTGATTTTCTTTAGTTCTAATGATGCTAAAGTTGTCATCTTTTTGTGTTTTGGTTTATTATATTTCTTACCGAAGGTAATGGATTATGATGTCAATTGTTTGTTTGATATTAGTGTTAAAGTTGTGATCTTTTTATCCATGGAGGGGGAAGATAATGATGGTGATGTCAATTGTTTGTTCTGTCAGTTCTCCTTGAAAGTTATTTAGCCTTCAAGTTCTTGTTGAATATGTCTGCTGTTTATGTGGATTTCTGATTTTCTTTGGTCCTAGTTGTGATCTTTCAGTTCAGATCGTTAGTGTAGGATATTACTTGGTGGGTGTATTATTCTTGTTATGCCATCTTGTTTCATGCTTTATTATGAATTTGTTTACTATTCTTTGTTTACTATTCCTTGTGGGTGTCGTATTTATGTTATGTCATCTTGTTCCATGCTTATTATAGATTTTTTTATTATTACTTATCTTGAGCCGGGGGTCATCAAAAATAACCTTTCTACATCTCCAGAGGTAGTGGTATGGACTGTGTACATCTTACCCTCCCCAGACCTCACTATGTGGGAATACACTAGATTTGTTGTTGTTGTTGGTACATACTACTAATCGTTTTTATACTTACCAATGGATCTGGGCAATGCAGGTTGTATATATATACTGTGGATATTTATTACATTAGCATAGATTGATCACATTTCCAGTATGAGAAGTGGTCGTCTTGCAGATGCTTACTCCATGTACAGACGTGTATCAACTAAAGATCAGTTTACTGATTATGAAGATAGACAAGAGAATATAGGTACCTTTACACTCTTTTCTTTTCATTTGCGACTCCGATTCAAGATTTAGAATCACAATGGGTGTTCAAGATTTAATATATACTTTGTATAATTTTCATAGTATTTTTTTTTTGATAAAGTGTGTTCAACTGCACACCTTTCATTATATGTGGCTATGCCACTTAAGTACAATTTTTTTGTTTTTCTGGATATGTATAATATTGTAGGAGTAGAAAGGAACATGTTAAAGTTTTCTATAAATTTGTATGGGGTTCAAAGGGTGCTCACAAGATGTGTGCTTTTTAAATCATGAGTCATGTTTAAGATCTCTTTCTCTCTCTTGTACCAAATGAATGAAATCATAAAATATGTATTTTTATGAGCTTTCTTACTGAAAAGCTATTGTCAGTCTTTGAATTTTTAGGAGCTCAAATAGAGAAATAAAATTTTGCCAACTTGGTTGAAGGATGTCTCCATTTTCCAATAAAATAGAAATATACTCCTCCAATGTCCATCAACTTAGATATACATCCATAGGACATGCTCCCTCCATTTTTAATTTTTTTGTTCTACTTTCATTTTCAGCAGTCTAAAATAGAATGCATCTTTTCCTTTCTAAACCATAAGATTTTGGACTGATTGCTTGATTTGTGCTGAATTTTGGTAAACTAAGATTTTCTCGTATTCTTACGAATTAATTGTATGTCAACGCGTTGTTCTTATTTATGGAATGATTTGTTGTGTCCTTGGCTGATTTTCTACCTATTAAAATATGTATAGATTTTATATTTATTTGCCCACTTGTTTATGGTAAGTTTGAGATATTTGATTGAGCAAGTTCTTCTGATATAAGCGAGCGATTTATGAAAAATATTGTTGGCTGATGATATTACAAATAATCTTTTTCTTTTTATTTTCTGGCTGAAACCTTTACATGATTGACTCAATCACTGATTTAAGAAAATTATCATTTATTTGATTTGAAAAACTATTTTTTCATTATTATTTTTGGTAAGGGTTTACAACCCTCAGCCTATATAAGCATGCCCTCTTTCGATTAGCTGAACAACTCTTTTTGGCTATTACTCTCTCCTTAAAAATAAAAAAAAGACGACTAGCTAGTCCTACTACTAAGAATAAAAAATATTTCTCAAGCTCTTTGGTGTCTTTTTTTCGGATTTGGTTAGTGATCCCTGTTTTTGCCTGTAATTTAATTCATGGGATTAGTTATACTATACCAACTTGTATCTCTTTTCTTATTAATTAGCTCTCTTCTTTCAGTCATGTACTTATGTTCATTTTTTTACTATAATGTTATTTATTGACTTATGGGGAACTTTATATGAATGGTCTTCTTCATTGATGCATGATTATAGTATCTTGGCTTACCATATTGGTTAATCGTATTCATTGTTTTTAACTCTGTTGTTTTGCATTCATCATTCTTTTTTTTTTCATTTTCACATGCCATCTTTGATATAGGTTTTCCACTTCACAAGTTGAATGAATTTGGGAAAGACTGAATACCAACAGTTTCTTATTTCGCTGTCCGCTCCAAAGGTCAGATTCTTATTTATATATTCCTTATGTTTTGCTTCCTTTCCATATCCACCCTTCCCCAACTTTTATGTTGTTTGCTTCATCTTTTTCTTATTACTTGGGCTTTATATCAAAAATATATGTTTTAGTTACTTGTCTACTTCAGAAAAATTAAGCGAGTTTTATTATAGTTTTTTCCTTTCTATCCTCAATATTAAATAACTATATAAAATAGAATTAATTAGATTTAGATTCTAAAGTATTATTAACAACATTAATTTAATAAAATACTCCTAATAAATTATTTTTCGAGACTTGTGTCAGGTCAACATAAATCAAGTAATATGAAATGAATAGAGTAATTTAGTAATGGATTATAACTATTGTGGTTTCTTGTAATCAACTAATTAACACATTGCATTTAGTTTTTTTTTAAGTATTTAATGGTTTATAAGTTGTCATCTAATGATTTTATTTAATTATTTCAGTCCAATGATGCAAATCGAAAATGCGCTTACTTCACTTGTTGATGGAGAAGCACCAGGCAAACATTTGGTATCTTTTCATATTAGATTTTTATGGAGCTGAAGTTGTAAACTTTAGGTTATCGAAATCGAGATTGTTAATTATGTTTTGTACTGTTTTGTATTCGAAATATTTTTAGTTTAGTCTATGTTATAAGTGGTTGTATATGTTTTCATTGTGTTGTTTTGTACGCTGATAGTTTCTATTTAGTATATGTTATAAATGATAGTATAATAAATTTATTTGCATGTATGAATATAATTCTAAAGTTTTATTTTTAATTTTTTTTTTAAATAATATGTGGCGGTTATAAATGCCTACAAAAAAATTATACAAGATATTGAAGTTATTAGAAATGTAAAATCATATTATGGAGGTTATAGATTGCTACAAATTCAATTTTAAAAATGCCACAAATTAAAAATTTATTTGTGGCAGTTGGTAGTGGAGATTCTATAAAACCGCCACAAATTTACTCGTGGCAAGGCTTATTGTGGCGTTTTTTTATACCGCTTCAATTCTTTTTGTGGGAGTTAAAAACTCACACAAATTAACAATAAACCCTCCAGAAAATGAGTCTTTTTGTAGTGTGAAGATATTATATTAACGAGGATGTTCCTCACCGTATTGGTGCAGGATAGATGAAATGGAGGCTCGCATCCAGAGTCTTGTGTGAAAAGAAGTTACCACCAAATCTCAAAGGAAAGTTCTACAAAGTGGTGGTTAGATTAACTATGTTATATGTGTGTACATTGAAAATTTGTAGTTCTACAACAAGAATTTAATTTTCGTCAGAATTCCTGGACACTACTTTACCTAAACCTATCTTGGAAACTACTTTATCCTAAATCCTAAGTTATGTCTATTTAAGGGTAACATATTTTCTTAAAAATCCATCCCCAAAATTCCACAAATTCATGGAAGATTAACAAAAAAGATCAAAACTCTTTCTTCTTGATAATCAGATAAGTCAAGAAGATCCACCAATTCCAAATACTCCTTTCATGGAGATGAAATATAAAGCTGCCTACGTTCAAACAATACGCTACTAACGACCCTCGAATTAAGGAGAAAATCTATATCAAATTGAAATCTTTCTGCATTCGATAAATACGTCACTAACAACCCTCAAATTATGGAGAAAATTAAGAGAAAGAAGAATCAAGGGATATGCAGAATTGTACCCGCATGTTTATCAATAAAAATTTCTCGTTTCTTTAGATTTTGTTTGAGGTTCTTTATTTTTCATGAATTAAAATTTATTGTAAATAAATTGACATGTTCAGTAGGAACAAGCTTGTAGTAAGGCCTTTGAAAGTATCAAATCATACTTGATGAAGACTCCACTTCTTGCGGCACCTATACCTGAAAAACCATTGATACTCTACATTGAGACACAAGAGGTCAGTGGGAGCACTATTGGCTCAAGAAAATAGAGAAAGCAAAGAGAACTCCCTTTATTACTAGAGCATGATGGCACCAAACGAGTTGAATTATTCTCTGATCGAACAATTATGTTTGGCGTTGGTCTACTCAATCCAAAAGATGAAACACTACTTTCAAGTTCATGTAGTTCACCTTGTGTCTAGAGCAAATTCCTTCAAGTTTATGATGTCAAAACCAATCCTCAGTGGTTGGCTTGCAAGTTGGTATCTTCAGTTTCAACAGTTTCAGATCGTGCATGACAGCGCCCAAGCGCACACGCAAGTGTACGTGGTCTACCAAGTAATATAGTGGTCTTCAAGAAAGCCGAGTTATCGATCCCATAGAGACTAGATTTGGCAATAATTTGATTTCAGTTAACACTTTAGATTCAATTGATGCGAGAGTAATGTTGACACCTAATTATTGCCCCCAGCAACTAAATTTAATCCTGAGTTTCTTTGATTTTTAATAAAAAAGTGAAATATTCATTTCATCCGGATAAATGCGCTCTAAAATATTTATTTGGGTTAATTTCGTCATTTAAGTGACGATTATACATTTTTGTATTCACATATATGAGATCGTATAAATTTTGTTATTTAAATGAATATTTTTTTTTTTATCAAAATTGAACTTTTATTTAGATTGAGCTTGAGAATTATTTCAAAAGGATAAAATCTTGATTCAAATATAATTTGTTCTTGAAAATAATTTATTTGAAAAAATATTAATTTGATTTTTATTAAATGAAGAAGCCTGGGATTAAACAATATATTAATTAGTATCGAATTTTGATTCAATTTAGTCAAATTATTAAATTTGGTCCTAACTGAAATCAAATTGGTCATATTTGCAATACAATGGACTAATCTAATTTTTAATTGGATCAAAATATTAATCAATTTTGGAAAAATCCTAAATTTCTAATTGAGGGTTATATTTTAAATAACCCCCAAATTCTTAACAATATTATGATCCAACAAATTCAACCCATCAACCCATTTCTCCTCTTTTAATCACCAACCTTTAGTTCTTTTAAATTAATAACATCAACAACCCACCTCAACAATTTTAGCCCAATCCAATTCAAGACTCGACTCGGTTCGGCCCATTTCTTTATTCCCTTCAAACAACAGTAGTACACGACCTTCACCAGTAAAAGCACGACAACCATCTCTCCCAAACGAGGCAAAAACCAACCCGACCCGCATCCGTCATCAAATCCAGCAACCGGTCAACGATAACACCACTAGCAAACAACGGCTTTAACCCGCTAATACCCAATCCGACCCAACCCTTCTCCACACGCGTCCCACTCTAATTTATAAGAAAAAGCCTCAAATCTTCTAGAAGATTGATTAGGTGTCAACCTCCAACGTCCAATTTCAGCAAATCTCAAATTGATTCGTATGATTTCGTATAGATTTGAAGGTTTTTCAATGGTTAGGGGTTACAGTTGGTTGTGCTAAAATTTAATTGGTCAACCATTTTACAATTCCTCTGAAAAATCTAAAAAAATGGGGACAAATTGAGGACGAAAATGGGGTTGTGGGGGGGAGGGAATTTTTGAATTTCAAATTCAAAATATACTTCTTTCAAATTCCTAAAATACCCCAATTCTATCTTCTATATAAGAGGCGATGGGGTCAATGTTATAGGGGTTGCAAAATTGGTTGAGAAAGCTAGGTTGGGAAAATTTCTTTTGGGTCGAGAAAAGGGTCGAAGAAAATTCTCTTCTCTTTAAAAGCAAAAGAAAAAGGAGAAAAAAACTCGGGGAGCACAAGTCGACTCCCTTTAGTAAAATTTCTTTCATGGATTCGTCAGCTAATCGGAGTTTCAAAGTGACGATTACGACCTTTTCTTTTCGGTGGTTGTGATTTCGAATGAAGCTCGAGTTCTGTTTTGCTGCTCTGAAATAGGTAACCCTTTGTCTCTTTTAGTTTTGAAATATTTTTCTCTTCTTCTAGTCAATTGTTCTTTTAGTATTCTAGCTGTATAATTATGTTATTCGTAATCGTAGTGGTAATCATAGTGGTTGGGTTTGTTTGCTATAGAGTCCTTGAAGGCCGTAGGATGATGTTCTTGTTGTGATATTTCTATGATTTTAACCTCAAATCTCTGTTAAATATTTGATTTCTGCGTGTTCATGTATTTTGCTGAGATAAGAGTATTTTGTTGCGTGTTTTCCTCTTCTGTATATGCGTGTATTTTAATGGAAAGTTGGTTCTGTGTAGTGTATATGGGTATGCATCTCATTGTTGGTAGGAAATTATCTGTCAATTAGTGTTAGTGGGGGAGTCCCTCACTGTGTATGCGTGATGTGTGTATATGTGCATGTTATTTTGTTGACTACTTGTCTGTCAATTGAATAAGAAAGACTAGATGTACATAACTGGAGCGTCTCTTCATGTCATTTAGTGTTATGTTGCTAAGAAAGATTTCTTAAATTAGGTTTAAAGTTTGGGTGATTTCCTTCGAAACATGTATACTGCTTTCTTTGTTTTATTCTAGATCATGTAGCTCGTCAAGTTTTATGCCTCAAAATTTTTCTTCAATAAGAATTATTCTTCAATAACATAGATAAATTTATTAATCTCTGGTTTAATTGGAATCATAGTAGACAAGTCAGTAATTCCTTTAATGGTTTGGGTTCCAAGTAAATCTGTCCGGATTGGTAGTTAACCTATTATTTATGTGGAAATGGTATGATTCATTCTGTCTGTTGCTTTTGAGTATATAAAATATAAATTGTTTGGCTAGTGTTAATAGTTATTTGTTGCAAACTTAAACCACTAAGTTGTATTGCGGATATTCTTCCTCGTTGATTATCTTATCTCGATCATTATAAGGAACTTCATTTCTATGCATTTCTTTCCGCTATTTTGAGAATTAGGTTTTGCTTATAATTGAATTTGTTAATCTCATTCACTTCGAATCCTTTATGCTTTGATGTTTAGACCGGAAACATGTATTAATTTCTTTTTTTGTTTCTATTCTTTTCTTCACATGTGAATATGGCCGAGTCCGAAATAGACTCAACCCCTCTTTGCATTCCACTGGGCCATTAAGGCCCTTTTTCCGAGTCAACTCCTAGAGAAAGTATAGATGAATTACATGGCATAGGAATATAAGAGGATAGAATAAGAGGATGGATTGAATCCCATTGATGAAAGATCGTTAAATTTTGCGATTATTGTCTTTTTTTACTTGTTCTTTTATTTATTTGTTTGTTCATTCATTCATTCATTTGGACCTCAAAGCCAAAGTTGTAAATTTAATACTGGTGGATGCATTTTGGGTCAACGGGCCTAAAAAAATAGTTTAGGATAGGTTACGGGCCAAGGTCCAACATTTAGATTAAGGCAGGTGATTCGACTAATTAAACTAGGACAGGTCTCGTTGATTTGGGCCCAATGGCCTAAGTCCATTACTTTCTCCTCCTTTCCCCCTTTTATGTGTTTGTTTGTTTATTAGTTTCGTTTAGACTTAGTTAAAATCCCTACTAAGTCGCCTAAATCTATTTTACACGTCTTTTTCTAAAAAATCAATTACTTTTCAATAAATTAATATTTTTAGAAGTTAATCAAAAGATGCTTTCAAACAGTCCAGATAACCGCAAGTTAGTAGACATTTTAGGTGCCTAACACCTTCCTAAAATGTTAATAGGAACCGCTTACTCAGAATCATTAAATTTTAAATGATTTTTCTGTTTTTGATCGTTTAAAGTATCGTATAAAGGTTTCTTAATTCCTTTTAAAAATTAAGTGGCGACTCTCAACTAAGACAAAATTTTTGCAAAACAGAAATGATGACTCTGCTGGGGATATTTAGCTAGGTTCTAACCAAATGTTTGATTTCGTCTTTTGATTAACTGTTTACGTATTTATATGTTTCAATTTCTCGATATTTAATTATTGTATCTCATAACATATTCCTACATTATTTAAATTGTTTTGGAGTTTCATGGATGTCCCAGGCCCTGTTGTTCAATTCCAAAAAAATGTGTTGAAAATACGATGATTTATTAGCACATGAGTCGTCTGGTGACTGTTCGTCTTTTCAAACCCAAGTTGTCCGCTTAAGAACCTGTGTTCAAACCCACTATAGACACCTAGGATAGAGCGAAAGCAAAACCCTATTTTAGGCATGAGCCTAGGATAAACCCATTAGAAAACTTGCCCTGCATCTATAAACCCCGAGTCAATTACAGACGAATTATATTTATGTGTTGAAGAAATATATGTTTGTTTAATCCAATCCATTATTATTTAGGGGGTTAGGAGAAGACTTGCTTTACTTAATTTCGTATAAGGATGCATCAATCGTACACCGATTGACGAAGGAATTGAAACAAGCCAAGCAAGAAATTGATCGATTTGAATAGTTGCATGGCATAGTTATACGGCAATTGCTTGACCATTAATGGATGTCACCAATAACGAGGAGTGTACAAAGCTAAGAGGGCGAATGCCGATAGAAGAAACATTCAAAAATTAGTATTTTCTATCCCCTACGTAGGACATCATTCCTTTTCTCATGTTATTTCCCATTCCCTAAAGGTTGTATCCATTTTGTGCAACTTTTGTAGGCATTTATGTCATTTATGTATATATATGGAATTGGGAGGATAATGGATTCGCTTTAAAAAGGGCATATATTTTCTTCAAAGTTTGTCAGGCCTAAACCCTTGGCTCAAAAGGGTCACCCCAGTTAGGATAAGCGCTATTATGATGTTTATATGATATAACTGCCTTATGTGTTTATGTGTGTTTGTTTGAATCAAAGACAAGTTTATCCACTATGCTCATATGGATGAATTTGGCTATGACACAAACAACTCTACATGGTTATTTCTTGTCAAATATCTTGCCTTACTTATCACATATGGAAACTAACACATCTACCTTTGAGTTATTTTACTTTACAGATAATAGAAAACTACTCTGTGTTGAAATAAGCTGGTAGAACATCCGTACTACACCCGTTCAAAAGCATATAAAATTCCATCCTATGACCATCATTCAAAAATTACTGGAATCAACGAAGCAAATGCATTGACTATCAGGGACAATGTAATAGCGGAACAAAGCGAGATGATTGCTAAACTCGCAAGAAAATTGGAAATACTTTTGGAGGAAATGAATCGTACTCAAGATTTGGCTAACCTAGCCATTACTGTCAATGCTCCTGCTCTGGGAAGACACGGGACTCTACTCCAAATCCCTCCCCTCAGTACGCCTATTCTCAGGGGCCATCCAAATAACGTATCATCCGTTTCCGCTTCTCCACTTGTCCAAAATACCAATCGCAAAAATAATCCAGATGCTTACCATCCACAAAATTCATCCCTAAACTCGTCTCCGAATCCACAAAATTCATTCCCAAATCCCCATAACCCATTTTCAAATCCACAAAATTCACTCCCAGATCTATAAAATTCGCTCCCAAATCCACAAAATCCATCCCCAAATCTATCAAATCTATCTCTGAATACATCAAATTCATTTCCAAATCCACAAAATCCTTCTCAGATCCCACCAAACTACTCTCAAATTCCACAAAACTTTTCCAATTTCAAAAACATCCTCCCTACCTACCAACCAACTTCCTTTTATCCTCAAAATTAAGCTACCCTTTGTAAATCCTCCTCATGTCATCATATCCCCTGACGTCTATAAATAAAGAGATTGTGAATATCAAGGAATCTCATTGGACGGGGGACAATAATGGCCTAGGTTAGGATAATCACGTGTTCACCCTGGAGTAGATCTACCAGAAGGTTACAAGGTCCCTAAATTTGAGGTGTTCGATGGTACTAGAAATCCGATGGCTCATCTAAGAAGGTATTGTGGTCAAATGGTGGGTTTAGGGAAAAATGAGGCATTATTGATACGCTTTCTTAGCCGAAGCTTAATCGGCGAAGCCTTAGATTAGTTCATGTCTTAAGAACTAAAAAGATGGACTGGTTGGAGGGCATTAGCTAAAGGTTTCCTTGATAAGTTTATGTTTAACATTGAAATAGTACCTGATCGATACTCATTAGACTGGATCAAGCAGAAGAATGATGAGTGTTTCTAAGACTATGCCTTCTGTTGGAGAAAAGAAGCTACCAAAGTACAACCTCCCATGTCTGAGGAAGAAATAGTATCGATTTTCTCTCACGTACAAGAGGGAGAATTTTATACCAGGTTGGTATCCATAGTCTAAGAAACTTTCACAGATCTGGTAAAGATTGGGAAATCGTTAGAGGAAGGCATTCGAATAGGAAAAATTGCCAAAACCCCAACATCTGAATTTTTTACATTCTCAAAAAAGAAAAAAGAGGATGTGACTGCGATCTCTACTAGTTCTGTTGATGAGTTAAAGAAGAATTTCAAACCTAGGAATATTCTTTCCTCACCACCTCACCAAGTTTTCAGCCTATATTCTATGCCCAACCCTAATATCAAGCTCCACTTCCATATATTTTACCCCCAGTGCCAAGTTTTGCAACCAAATTATCAGTATCATGTTCAAGATACTCTTCTAAATAACCAAATAAACATCCAAGCACCTCCAAACTATCATTAAGTACCTCCTCCTTCTAATCAAAATCAGTATAATCTCCCACGTATAAACCTCGAAAATAAGCCTCCTAGAAAATTCACTCCATTGGCTAAAAGTCATACCCAACTCTTCAAAAGATTGATGAAAGATGGTTATTTATAGCCTATTCCACCAAAGCCTACCAATCTCATTTTTTGATTTTTTCAGGCTAATCAATTCTGTGCTTATCATTCAGGAGCGCTCTAGCATAATACTGAAGATTGCATCAATCTGAAACACAAGATCCAAGACTTGATTGATCAGAAGATCATCACACTTCAGGCGTCGACTCCACATATCACTAGTAATCCATTTTCTAATCACGAGGGAGCCACGGTTAGCATGACTGAAAGAACAGGCAAACGGGTATCTAGCAAGACTATTACTAAGGTGGATCCATAACAGGCAAATAGGTATCTTTTATTATCTTGTTATAATCTAACATGGTTTATTTTGGTAGAAATAATTTAAAAACTTGCCAATATCATATCATGAAAAGGGTTAGACGAATAAAGCAAAGAGAATGATGATGAATGGAAAGAAGGTGATGAGGAGAAGTTAGTGAAAGATATAGAGGAATTTGAAAACCGAAAAAATCCTAACCTAGAGAAGCCCTAGTACTACCTGAGATGGATGGTCAAGAGTGGACCAAACCAATTGATTCTGATGCGGTAAAAAGATACTATGTTTGAAAGGTGTTTTAGCTTCTATTTCCTTTGATTGTAATTGACTTTGTATTGATGTTTGTTTTCTAATATGTAATCACCTAGAATCCCTTCTTTTTATGTGCGAACTACGTTAGACCTGAATTCCTAAGAAAGGGATACATAGGCGGCCTATGTTGGCTTCGGTCAACCCCTTAGAATAATTAATCCCTTCTTTTTATGTTTGAACTACGTGATGACTTGAATTCCCAAGAAAGGGATACGTAGGAGGCCTATGTCGGCTTCAGTCAACCCATTAAAATTTTATATATATCCTTAGTATAGTCCTGAACTATGTTTGACCTGATTCTGCTTCAACGGGATACGTAGGCGCCCCAACTGCACGGTCATATTAACCCCAGAAAATGAAAACTAGGGCAGAATTTTTGAGAAGGAATCTCAAAAATTCACAAGAGGAAGATCATCATCCAACAAAGAGAGCGATGGCCAATAAAGACTTCGAATCCTCTCGAGTTGATATCATCTCAGACAACTTTAAACTGGGGCAGAAATTTTGTGGAAGGACTCAAAATTTCCATCAAACACTGGAATATATTTCAAATTCCCCGGCACCAGAGGTCAAGGTTAAACTTTTGAAGTCACCAGCTGCGACAAAGTCTAGGTAGACTCAATCTCTAGCTATAATAGAACTGTTTGAAGAACCTTTCTAACAATTATGATGAGTTCTGGAAATCCTCCATAGGATATAGTCAAAACCAACAGGGGAGACGTTCATTGAGCTAGTACATGACATGACTGGCAGAGATTTTCTAAAGCTTTTACAGAAACTTTTGAAACTATTTTCTAAAATTAAGACTACTTTTAAAAATCTATACAAATCTTTTTACTTAGTAATTTCCTAGGCATTTATTGGAACGAGGAGTCAAGGTGGAAGTACTAACATGACGGAGCACCTGAAAGATGGCGAGGAGCAAATTGAGGAGCGAAGAAGGTCAACATAGAGTGGTTTCACTCAAAACTAATCAATTTTCTATGGATGCAGGGATCAACACACAAAAATGAGAGTCTTTTTTCAAAAATCCTCGAGCAAGTTGGAAGCCACACCAGAGCATATAATTCTCAAGAACGGTATTTTTGGATAGCCCCAAAAATGGGTTTAATACCCATTTATTGAGGGCCTTTTGAATTGTCTATCTCATTTCTTAAGATCGTGAAGGACAAACAAAGGCGTCTTATCTTCTTTATGAATATTGTATTTAGAATTTTTCAAAAAAATAGTCTCAAGCAAAATCGACTTTATGTCTACTAAATATATATACCTTGGGCACAGGTACATTCAAGGGAGTTGGCATAATAAATACAACAATCAAAGGATCACTCAATAGAAGGAAGAGCAGAAAGTCATCCTCAAAAGTCACCTTGAAGCGAAGCAAATGGTATTTGAGTTATCCCTAAACAAGGGTTTTGCCCCATTTACTTGCATTTGGTGGATTTGCTATCTAATTATTTCTTCAAAAAGAGAAGATTAATAGCAGAATATACCATTCAAATTATGATGATTAGTATTTGTCATTAAACTATCATAAAGCTTGACTTTGGTCACTAGTGAGAGTGACATTGTGTCTACTAATTGTCTACCTTGAGTACAGGTACATGTACAAAGCAAGACGCAGACAAACGAACTCAGGTGAAACTATTTTCAAATCACCGGAAGAACCATTGCATATCATTGCCAAGAGGGCCATTGCCTATCATTGCCAAGAGGGTCATTGCCAAGAGGGACATTTCATATTATTGCCAAGAGGGTCATTCATGCCATTGTTGAGAGGGTCATGTCATATTATCACCGAGAGGGCCATTCCATATCATCAGCAATATCTATTGATACGCGAGACATAAATGTTGTCATTAAGGATATCATCTACATTCAATATCTATTGACACGTGAGACATAAATGCTGGCGTTGAGGATATCATCAACAATATCTATTGACATGCGGGACATAAACACTGGCATCGAGGATATCATCAGCAATATCTATTGACACGTGAGACATAAACGCTAACATTGAGGATATCATCTGCATACAATATTTGTTGACACGTGAGACATAAACACTGGCGTCAAGGATATCATCAGAATTTCATATCTATTGAAACGAAACACATAAACACTAGCGTCGAAGATATCATCTGTATTCAATATCTGTTGACACGTGAGACATAAACGCTGGCATCGAGGATACATTAGCATTTAATATCTGTTGACATGCGAGACAGAAATACTGGCGTCGAGGATATCTTATAATTTTATTAATCAACATCTGAATGCATCAAGAGCACACAATTTGGAGGGACGCCTTTAAGTCACTATCTAAAGACGGATGATATATGAGATTTCCCAGAAATTGATAATTTGAGGGTCATCTCTAAGTCATATTATTTGAAATAGGATAGTGTGCAAGATTATCTATGAATTAATAGCCCATAGGTCATCCGTAAGCCACCACAACATCCTAATCGGATAGTGTGAAAGGTCACCCAAAAATTGATAGTTTGAAAGTTATCCATAAGTCGCAACTAAATCCTTACTGGAGAATATGCAAGATCATCAAATTGATAATGTCCAAGAGTTCTCTATAAGCCGCGTCATATCCAAGATCGATTATATCCAGGATTACCTAAAGACTAGCAATTTGAGACATATTTGTAAGTCATCTCTTATCCAAGGTCGGATAATGTGCAGGCTCACCTAAAAGCTAGCAATTCAAAGGATATCTATAATTTACCTCATATCCAACATCAAATAATGTGTGAGATTATCCAAAGATTAACAATTCAAAGGAAATCTATAATTCGTATCAATACAAAATATATGGAAGACTTACTCGATGTCATATATAAAGAATAATTAGCAATAACCAGAGAGGTTATCATACAATAAGCATTATAGGTGACCAAAGGGTTACCGCGTCAACGCAAAATTACATGGTTGCAGGGACCGTTCTGCATAAAGTGTCGTCAGTGACCAAAAGGGGCCTCCCCATCTTGAAGACATATTCAATCGACAAATGAGATAATTATGCAAAAACCAAGAGGTTTTTTGTGTCTTTTATTGCAAGTTATTTCCTTCCAAACAGGTACATGAGAGGATAACTTTAAGCAATAACTCACTTGGAGATTGGTAAAAGTCTAAATACCTTTTTCGTGGATTATATTTAGTACTAACACTCCTTATTTGAAACATTGTTGAGAGCATCCGAGAGGATAAAAATCTCAAATTAAAACCACAGGTGCGGATGACTCCAGATAAGACGCAACACGATGTGGAACTCTTTCTTAGCAGCAAAATAGGACATAGTTAAAGAGGGACGTCAAACTCTTTGGATGCAAGATAAAGAATGATCACCACCACCATTCAAACACACCCCTATTAGAAGGCATGTGGTTATATTAAAATATTCTGGTTTCAGCTTCACCATCGGGATATTCCTAAACTCATACAGAGCGTAGTCTTCTCTTTCTTTCAAATTCGAATGATAACTTACCTAGAGTTTAGGAAATTATGTCCAGGTAAGTTCTTACCTATAGATGTGAAGATATCCACACTCATGGTTAAGAGGTTACAAACCTCTTTTCTAAAACTCGATCAACTTTTTACTCATCCTGAGTCAAAGATTGTCTGAAATAAAAGACTATCTTTTCTACCGATTGAGTCGAACTACAAGCAGCCTGATTTCCTGAGTATCGAGGATATGTAGGCTCGGATCTATGTAGAAAACTTAACTACATTCCAAAATCCCCCCAAATCTCTTTATTCCCTAGCTTTTCAGTTTCATCAAAAACTCTAAAATCGAGATAGCTTGTAAATTTCTTAAAAATCGTACTTTAAATTAAGTTTTATGAACTACAAGTGGCCTGAATTCTCAGGTAACCTAAGATATGTAGGAAACCTGATACTGAGGTCCGTCCATAACTCTATGAAACTCATGCGAAATCCAACCTTTTTTTGATTCGGATTTGTGGTCGAACAAAAATTAGGAGCGTCAACCTCCCTTTGCCCAAGGTTAATTGCATCTACCCTACCTAAAGGGAGGGGACAGTTGTTGACACCTAATTTTTGCCCTCCGCAACTAAATTTAATCCTGGGTTTCTTTGATTTTTAATAAAAAAAATGAAATATTCATTTCATCCAGATAAATACGCTCTAAAATATTTATTTGGATTAATTTCATCATTTAAGTGACGATTATACATTTTGTTATTCACATATATGAGATCGTATAAATTTTGTTATTTAAATAAATATTTTTATCAAAATTAGACTTTTATTTAGATTGAGCTTGAGAATTATTTCAAAAGGATAAAATCTTGATTCAAATATAATTTATTCTTGAAAATAATTTATTTGAAAAAATATGTATTTGATTTTTATTAAATGAAGAAGCCTGGGGTTAAACAAGATATTAATTCGTATCGAATTTTGATTCAATTTAGTCAAATTATTAAATTTTATCCTAATTAAAATCAAATTGGTCATATTTGCAATGCAATGGACCAATCTAATTTTTAATTGGATCAAAATATTAATAAATTTTTGCCAAATCCTAAATTTCTAATTAGGGCTTATATTTTAAATAACCCTCAAATTCTTAACAATAATTCAACCCATCAGCCCATTTCTCCTCTTTTCATCACTAGCCTTTAGTTCTTTTAAATTAATAACATCAATAGCCCACCTCAACAATTTCAGCCCAATCCAATTCAAGACTCGACCCAGTTCGGCCCATTTCTTTATTCCCTTCAAACAACAACAGTACACAACCTTCACCAGCAAAAGCACGACAATTATCTCTCCCAAACAATGCAACAACCAACCCGACTCGCATCTATCATCAAATCCAACAACTCATAACGATAACACCACCAACAAATAATGGCTTCAACCCGCTAATACCCAATTCGATCCGAACCTTCTCCATACGCGTCGTACTCAAATTCATATGACAAAGCCTCTAATCTTCTACAAGATTGATTAGGTATCATCTTCCAACATCTAATTTCTTTTAATCTCGGATTGGCTCGTACGACTTTGTATAGATTTAGAGGTTTTTCATTGGTTGGGGGTTGCAATTGGTTGTGCCAAAATTTAATTGGTCCATCATTTTACAATTCCTCTGAAAAATCCAAAAGAATGGGGACAAATTGAGGACGAAAATGGGGTTGTAGGGGGAATTTTTGAATTTCAAATGCAAAATATCCTTCTTAAGAAGCGATGGGGTCATTGTTATAGGGATTGGAAAATTCGTTGAGAAAGCTAGGTTGGGAAAATTTCTTTTGAGTCGAGAAAAGGGTCGGGGAAAATTCTCTTCTCTTTGAAAGCAAAAGAAAAAGGAGAAAAAGAAAACTCGGGAAACACAAGTCGATTCCCTTTAGTAAAATTCCTTTCGTGGATTCGTCAGCTAATCAAAGTTTTGAAGTGACGATTATGATGTTTTTTTTTCCGATGGTTTTGATTCCAAATAAAGCTAGAATCCTGTTTTGCTGCTCCAAAATAGGTATCCCTTCATCTCTTTTAGTTTCGAAATACTTTCCTCTTCTTCTAATCGATTCTTTTTTTAGTCTTTTAGCCATATAATTATGTTATTCCTAATCGTAGTGGTAATAGTAGGTATTGGGTTTGTTTGTTGTAGAGGACTTGAAGGCCATAGGATGATGTTCTTATTGCGATTTTCCTGTGATTTCAACCTCAAATCTGTGTTAAATATTTGATTTCTACGTGTTCATGTATTTTTCTGAGATAGGAGTATTTTGCTGCGTGTTTTTTTATTATGTATATGCATATCTTTTAATGGAAAGTTGGGTCTGTGTATTGTATATGGGTCTCGTTGTTGGTAGGAAATTATCTATCAGTTAATGTTAATGGGGGAGTCCCTCATTGTGTATACATGATGTGTGTATATGTCCATATTGTTCTATGAAGTCCCTTGATCTGTGATGGTGTGTGCAAAAATTTTATAGGATATGAGTGATGTGGAGTATGTGTGAGTGTATGTATTCGAAATAGTAACCTAGTATAGTTTAAGTATCGTATTCCTCTCGTTTGATGTTTTGTAAAAAGATGTTTCGAATACTACACATGTTTAGCCTAGTTTGTCCGTCATGTTTTGCTTCTTTTTTTGGGATAAAGTTGTCCTGTCATTATGTCTTTTTTGATTAATAATTTCAAAAGGAACAAGGGAGTTCATCCTCCAAATAAATGTTAAGCCAACGTGCATTTCAATTTTTTTTTTGCGATTCAGTAATGAGGCTTTGTTTTTGAATTTGAAAAATTCTTAAATTTCCCTTTTGTTTTGTTGACTACCTGTCTATCAATCGAATAAAAAATACTGGATGTATATAACTGGAGCGTCTCTTCATGTCATTTAGTGTTATGTCGCTAAGAAAGATTTCTTAAATTAGGTTTGAAGTCTGGGTGATTTCCTTCGAAACATGTATACTGTTTTCTTTATTTTATTCTAGATCATGTTGTTCGTCAAATTTTATGCCTCAAAATTAAGTGGCGACTCTCAAATAAGATAAATTTTTTGCAAAACAAGTAACCAAATAAAGAGTTTGAAAATTGTAAATTGAAACTAAACAATGCGGAAAGTAGAGATCTTGAGATAATCAATAAGAGAAAAACCATGGTTGAAGCACTTTGAACAATCATATTATGCTTTTGGATTTCATTCGTTAACTTTCTTATCTTGGTTGTTGATTCGTAGGGTTAATTGCACGATTGTGGATTCCCAACCTCTAATCTATTACCTAAGTAGAACATTACACCTACATCGTTGAGCGGGGATGTAATAATTCCCTTAAGTTCTTAACAAGTATCATCCTACATATGAATCAAGTAAGGTATCTAAGTACATCCCTGTCCTAGATACTAATTCAAATTTCTTATTTTATAAAGAATCAAGAACCATACTCTGCTTATTCCCATGTTCTATCATCCTATTCCCTCTCCCGAGTTCACAAGGTTGATAATGGATTATTCTAAGGGTCGCGAATCCTTAAAATAGTTATTATAAGGATAAACAAACAACCAATATTGATAAGAAAATCAAACAAACTTAATCCATAGCAATAATAATCATATTCTTGGCTTCAACCTCAGAAAGAGGGCGTTTAGCCACGCATAGTCATAATCTTAATCACAAGGTTGTAATTAACAACTAAAAACATGTATGAACTAAGTAAAATTAATAAATACCTAATAATGAAGTTGTAGTGGACCCTTGATCTCCGAAAATTTCAAAAGATAAGTAAAAATGTGATACAACATGTATATATAGCATAAGGGTAAGCCAAGTCCGTGTGGAGTCAAATTAGCTTAAAACACCCAGGTATAGAGTAGAGCGTATGTTGCACCCTCCATAGAAATGGAATGAGGCATGCTACACACCCTGTATTACACAGGAGTGGAGCATGCGACGCATGCTAAACATATGCACACTCTAGAAATTTTCCTCCGAATTTTGGTTTAAGTGTTGGCCCTTCCTCCTTCCATACCTTGTCTTATGGTGTATTTCCCATGAATTTCAAGCCTCTTTAACATAAAAATATCATCATATTCAGCTCCAAAATCATTCTAAATCGTCACACCAAACGAATTAGAATTACAAACAACACTAAACCTATTACGATGAATCAAAAACAAAAGCTTAAACTAGGTTGAATTCCATGATCTTTCCCTTCAAGTTTCCACTCTTTATTTGACTCATATGAACTTTGTACACTCCTAAAAACTTTTTCCACATATTATAACACATTTAAAATCATAATTAACACCTAGAACTCAATAGAATCCAACAAGATAGACTATAAAAGCAACTAGCTAAAGCTAGGAAGACTAGTTTTCTATATTGAACTCTAATTGACTCTTTTAAGTACAAACTCACCTAGATTTCACTTGGAACCTTATTAACACATGTTTTAACACATTTATCTCAGTATCAACCATTATAGTTTAGAATCATCCTCAAAACAAGGCTAAAAAAGCTAGAATAGTGGCGCTAGAATGAATAAATACTCCTAACATCACCACCCCACACTTAAATCCTTGTTTGTTCTCGAACAACTTTTAACTATAATCAACATTAACTAAGGAAACTCTGCACTTCTACTGAATGCAAGACACTCAAGATAGCACTACAATGACTACATAGAATGCAAGTTACTAAGTTAAGCATGTTATTTACACAATTGAAATCTTATGAACCCTACTCCAAAACATCCTAGCCTCAAGAATTAACTCAACAAGTTGGCAAACTCATGCATATAATTCAATCAAAGACATCATAAAAATCAGCCACATTCATCAAACATGTGCCCCTCACAACAAGAGAGTTACCTATAATCACTCACAATTAAGCAATTCATCATATGATGGGTACAAGAATCAAATTACTCTCACTCTCACAAAGAATTCACAAGTTACACACAATGAACCATAGGCTTGCCTTAGTGTAATGCTCCACTAATAGTCGAATATAAAGCTTAGGATCAATTAGGACTATTTTGGGTTGTAATGTAGGCTAAGGGACGGGTAGGAACTATTTGGGAATAGTGGGTAACCTCTCTAAGAGCTTTAATACACTACATTATACATTTAAAACCACTCTCTAACAACCAAATTACACCATTTTGTCTACCCATATCTTTTATTTTTGCCCCCATCTCTTTTAAGCATTTTCACAAACACTTGGTGGTCACATAGTTTACTACCACAAGAATCAATTTTTTTTCTCTTTTTTTTCACAATCATGGCAATATTTTTAGTATAAATTTTATCACAACCATCAACCAAACATCAATCATACACCAATCACTATTACCTTTGGGCATCAATTTCACCTTTTTCTTCTTCAATCTCTCAACTCCTTTCTCAATTATTTTTTTAATTAAAGCACTTAGAAGCTTTTTGGATCAAATTATGGTCTATCTAAGAATGGAATTAGGCTACATATAAGGCTACCAAAGAAAAAGCTAAAGGCTCAATGGGAGTTAACTAAGATAATGCACAAGGTTAGGACAAATAGAAGGTCTAAAACAAGGCTATCAAAGAAATACCTATATCATCTCCTAAACCTACACTCTTTATTTTGCTTTACACACACACTGGGCAAGTTTTAGACATCACATGCAACAAGGAATATTCAAAAATTCTCACATGCACATGGCACATGCTCAACTCATATAGGATCATTATAGACTCCCAACCAAACAATAACATAAATTCAAAATTAAGCCACCATGAACAAGAGTCATAAACTTGAGCCTAAGAGTCTAAAAAATAGAAATTCACATCAATCAACATGCATTTACAAACAAACCCACTTGCATCATGTAATAAAAAATAGCACCAACAAGAATATCTCACATAAATTTTTTTAAATTGAGTCAAAATTTGGGAATTTGCCCATCCCACACTTAAAAATCTACTTTGTCCCCAAAATGAATTTAAAATTAAAAAGATAGAAATACTCCCTAAGGCCTCTAGGCCTAGTTAGGAGCATCTTTTGTATTTATGGGATCTGCGGGACTCCACACTTTATCTTTGCCATGCTTCAAGATTAAGTTTATGCTACTCAGACTACCCATTAACCCGTGACTCAAACAAAAAACAAAAACTACATGAAATAAAATTAAAAAAATTGAAAAGAAAACATACCTAATTAACTTGGGTTTCCTCCCAAGCAGCATCTGATTTAGTGTCGCAGCATGACCCAACTTAACTCAACCATATTCCTTCATTTTTTCCCTCACACTTAAGGGACATCTTCTTATCCTCTTCACTCCTTGTAGGTGTGAATTCTCAAGAGCAGCAGGTTTATTAACTTTAGCTTTTTCAGGCTCATCAACTTCCATCATGTTAGGCTGAGGAGATAGAGTCTTAGGCTTCTCAATCAGGTAGTTTGAAGAGGTATTTTGTGGGCTAGCCACCCCACACTTGTCCCCTTTAATATTATTAATCATACATAAATCTTTAACTTAGGCATAACTTTGGGTGCTTTGTATACATCAAACACCACCTCTTCATTCTCTACCCTTATTTTGAGCGTGCCTTCTCTAACAACAATTAACATTCCTTCGATTGCTAAAAATAGATGCCCCAAGATAATTGGTACCTATTCATCTGTCTCAAAATCAAGAACAATAAAGTTAGCAGGAATAATAAATTTACCAATCTTAATGAGGACATCCTCAATTATCCCTTTTAGATATGTCATGGAACCGTCTGCTCGCTGGAAAATCACGGTGGTCGATCTAGGCTTTCCCAAGACCAATATTTCAAACAGAGATAGGGGAAACAAATTTTTAGTTGCCCCTAAATCACTAAATACATGGACCACTTTACTCCCAACTTGGATAGGGAAAGTAAACTTCCCCGGATCTCTCAATTTTTAGGGATTTTCTGTGTCATTACCTCACTACACTCTTCAGTGAGTGTTATCGCCCCTAGATCCTATAATTTTACCTTATTAGCCACCACATCCCTTAAGTACTTTGCATACTTAGGCATACCTTGCAAAACATCTAACAAAGGTAAGTTAATGTAAAGTCCTCTGAACATATCAAAGAACTTCTTAAACATGACATCATCCTTCACTTTAATTTTCCTTTGAGGGAAGGGAAATAATAGTGTCTTCTTTACTTCTGGTTCAGCAACTTTTGGTCTCAAGCACTCAGACTTCTTTGAATTTTCGACAACTTCTCTGGGAGCCTGTTTGGTCACAACCTTTGCATCTGCCTCCTTTGTTGCCCTGGGAGGTTCTCCTTGAATCTCTTTACCACTTCTTAAGGTGATTGCCATAACCTACTTTGGATTTTTTATGTCAACTAACAACCCACCTTGTGGCCTATTATTCAATGTTTTCTGATTCTGCCCCACTTGTAACTCTATACTTCTAGTTACCACTTATAAACTTTTTAGTTCTATGGAAAACTGCGTTTGATTGTTAGGATCTACTTCAACATCTCATCTACACTTCTTGTTGACTGAGTTTGTTGGGCCTGAGGTTGTGGGGCATTTCATGGTTGATTTGGTGGCTGAGTTTGCCACTTTATGTTGTAGGCATTATCATAATTTGGCCATTGAGAATTACCTACATACATCACAGGTTTCGGATTTAAAGCACATATGGCCACTGTATGACTACTATTTCCATATACCTTACACCAATCTGCAGCTTGTTGGACAGCATTGACTGTGGCTACAGGTTATGCTGTTTCCAACTTTATGCTACTGAATAATGTGCTAATCAAATTCTGTAGTGTAGAAACCTGTTTTGATAAGGCTATGAGTTGGTCCACCTCTAATACACCCATAATTTTTTTGTGGCACTTATAGAGTCTGAATGCCAATCTAGATTTCCTAGTGCTATGCGGTTCAACAATGTGTACAACTCATCATAAGTTAGCTCCAACTCTTGACCAACTACGGCTGAATCTAGAAAATCTTTGTATTGTGATAAAGAGTTTCTACAAAAGTATGAGCAAGTACCTCATTAGACTATTGGTGGTGTGGAAACTCCCGAAGAAGAGCTTAAAGTGTTCCCAAGCATGATAGATGTTTTCATCAGGATTCTATTTGAAGCTCACTATTTCACTACGGAGTCTCGTGATCTTGCCTGATGGAAAGAATCTGATGAGCAACTTTTTGGCTAAGTTGTCCCATGATGTGATTGAATTGGCTGGCTTCACATTCAACTACCTTTTAGCTTCCTCCACAAGTGAATGGGGAAACAGTGTCACACCACATAATCTAGATTCACCCCAGTCAGAGTGAATATATCTGTAAGCTCAATGAAGGTCTGCAAGTGAACTTGTAGATCCTCATGTAAAAGCCCAGCAAACTGTCCACTACTAATAAGAAGTTGCACCATATTATGTTTTAACTCGAAATTCCCCCCAGCTACTGGTCTTTGAATTGGGGAAGTAAAGTTTGTTGGAAGTGGGACTGCTACTTCCCTAACCTTCCTACTGGTTGCTTGTTGTTCAGCCATAGGAGCAGTATTCTCTTTGCCTTCTTGGATTTGAGGAATTCTAGGGAGAAGTATTGCTTCTCTCCTGCGTTGATAGTAAAGTTGCTAGGGTTCTAGGATTGGTTCTACCAACTCCCGATCCCTTGCCATCTTATCAACTTAAAAATGTATTTCCTACAAGAAAAAAACCAAGACCAAGCATAAAAATATCAAATAAACCTAAAAGTAAAACTAAAATAAACAATTGTCAAATAACAAGTCCCCAACAATGGCACCAAAACTTGGCAGCACATAAGCAAGTGTATGTGGTATACCAAGTAATATAGTGTCCTTCAAGAAAGATGAGTTATCGATCCCACAGAGACTAGATTTGGAAATGATTTGATTTAAGTTCACACTTTAGATTCAATTAATGCGAGAGTAACCAAATAAAGAGTTTGGAAATTGTAAATTGAAACTAAACAATGCAGAAAGTAAAGATATTGAGACATCAATAAGAGAAAACCCAGGGTTGAAGCACTCTGAACAATCATATTATGCTTTTGGATTTCATTCGTTAACTTTGTTATCTTGGTTGTTGATTCGTAGGGTTAATTGTGTGACTATGGTTTCCCAACCTCTAATATATTACCTAAGTTGAACCTTATACCTACATCATTGAGCAGGGATGTAATAATTCACTTAAGTTCTTAACAAATATCATCCTACATATGAATCAAGTAAGGTATCTAAGTACATCCCTGTCCTAGATACTAATTCAAGTTTCTTATTTTATAAAGAATTAAGAACCATACTTTGCTTATTCCCATGCTCTATCGCCCTATTCCATCTCCCAAGTTCAGAAGGTTGACAATGGATTTATTCTAAGGGTTGTGAATCCTTAAAATAATTATACTAGGAACAAACAAACAACCAATATTGATAAGAAAAGCAAATAAACTTAATAGCAATAATAATCATGTTCTTGGCTTCAACCCCGGAAAAAGGGTGTTTAGCCACACATAGTAATAATCATAATCAAAAGGTTTTAATTACAATAATGAAGTTGTAGTGGCCCCTTGATCTCTAAAATATGTCAAAAGATATGTAAAAACGTGTGCAATATGTATATATAGCATAAGGGTAAGCCAAGTCTGTGTAGGAGTCAAATTAGCTTGAAATGCCCAGGTATGAAGTAGAGTGTGTGTTGAACCCTTCATAGATATGGAATGGGTAATGCACCTCACCCTGTATTGCATAGGAGTGGAGCATGCACACTCTGGAAATTGTCCTTCAAATTTTGGTTAAGTGTTGGCCCTTCCTCCTTCCATCCCTTGTCTTGTGGTGTCTTTCCCATGAATTAAAAGACTGTTTAACATCAAAATATCATCATATTCAGATCCAAAATCATTCTAAATCATCACACCAAATGAATTAGAAGCACAAACAACACTAAACCTATTACGATGAATCAAAAATAAGAGCTTAAACTAGGTTGAATTCCATGATCTTTTCCTTCAAGTTTCCACTCTTTGTTTGACTCATATGAACCTTTTACTCTCCTAAAAACTTTCTACACATATTATAACACATTAAAAACCATAAGGAACACCTAGAACTCAATAGAATCCAACAAGATAGACTAGACAAGAAACTAGCTAAAGTTAGGAAGACTAGTTTTCTATATTGAACTCTAATTTACTCTATTAAGTACAAACTCACTTAGACTTCACTTGGAACCTTATAAACACATGTTTTAACACATTTATCTCATTATAAACCATTATAGTTTAGATTTATCCTCAAAATAAGGCTAAAAAGGCTAGAATAGTGGCGCTAGAATGTACAAATACACCCAATATCAGTGTACATCTCTCAAAAGGCCACAAAGGGTTAAGCATTAGCATATATCTTCGCAGGACACGCGATAACTAATGATTGATAACTAACCGATAAAATTCCTAATGAGGATTCCATAGTTATTAAAGTTTGACCCCCATGGAAGATGTACTTTAATGGCGCCACACATCGAAGTGGAGCTGGTGCTGGTGTGGTTTTGTCACTTCACAAAGAAAGGTCATTCCATGCCCCTTTACCTTGATATGTTATTGCTCTAACAATATTACTGAATATCAAGCACTAATATTTAGACTGGAAATGGATGTATACATGAAGCAGCTACAATTACAAGTCTTTAATGACTCTTACTTGATGATCAAACAACTCTTTGAATACTATTAAGTCAAAAAACCTGAGTTACGCCCATATTATGATTATTCTAAGAAATTGATGGGATGACTTAGAGAAGTAACCCTCCAGCAAGTGTTAAGAAAGGAAATTAAGTAAGTTGATTCCTTTTCTACTTTAGCTTTAAGCCTAACTCTTTTGAATCAGATACGATTTACTGTTCACCAAGAATCGGTAGTACCAACACTGAATGAGGATGAATATGTAAAAATTAAGATTGATCATCTTATCATTGTGTTTGAAATCGTGAAGGAAGATTGGTGATAGCCTGTCACTGACTACTTGTGTTATGTGATACTTTCAGATAATCTAAGAAAAAAGACTAACATCCATCATCGTGCACATCGCTTCCTTTACTACAAGGACATGTGTCATGACCTGAGACTACCACCTAGTCATAACAGGTGCTTAGATTCACAAGTGACCTTAAGCTAACCCATGGTTTGGTACCTGCCGTGAACACTGAAGATAATAATAATATAATATGATGTGTGAAAGCTAAACTGAGGGGGGAACCAATAATATATAATACAAAAATAATAATTCATATATCTAAACACCTGCTAAAAATTGAAATCAAGTCTGACTATCTGAAAGCCTTTAACATAAGGAGTTAATGGGATAAATCCCTAACTAACTTTGACTGACTATAATGAAAAGTACTGAAAGTAACTACGAATAGCTTGTACTTAAAGGATGATGACTCCACCATAACTGCTGCTGAATGGAACATGAACTTTCTAAGTACAATAGGGGAACTGAGCGTTTGTACCTATGTTATAAGACAACATAGCGCAATAAAGAGTATACAATCTGTACTTTGAATGAACTGGTATGAGAGATAAGTACTAGATGATATGTATATATATAATGGTACTAAACATGAATGCATGAACATGTAAATTGAATGCAAGACCAAGCAACGAATATGCTAAAATAATCTGTAAAATAGAATAATTGAACAACTGATAGATGAACACTTGGTTATGAAAACCTGAACTGGTATAATTTGATTACTAAACTGAGACTGTGGGAGATAACTACAACCAAAATACCCAAATCTGAGCAACATCTGGGTCTAACTAGTAACCCTAGTTGGATGGGTGTTAGTATTTTGCCAAGGGTACCAATACTGTCTATGGTGGATCCACTAATCTGACATCCTAAAGGACGAGGGTGTCATAACTCTATTGATGAGGGACCCCTCAAAATCTATGGTGGTGCCGTAGGTCTGAAATTAGGGACTGCTACTAATGACTCATGCCTAACTGACGGGGGAACTGTCGTCCCTGCATTTACTCAATGCTAAGTATCACTCTCAACTATTTGATACTGGTATTATTACTCATTTAACATGATCTGGTACTTATAAGTTCTTATTATGATAATGTTATAAATTTGATGATACTTGTAATGTATGGATGTTTTGTAACCTAAAAATTATGACATGCGTGAATATCTAGGTATCGAGTGTTCATAACCCACCATCACTATCGATTGCAAAACTAATATTGGCAAATATTGAACAATACATAGAATGGAAAACCATGAATAATACCCCTTATTTCAATAACTAATCATGATGTAGATATTTGCATTATCAAGCATATGAAAGCACAATTATCGCACAATTATCATGAGGGAATATATTTTTATAGTTTAAAATCAAGATAATTGAGAGAAGGTTCATAAAATTCATAATTAAATTGGAACCCCTATAAAGAGAAAAGAGTTTTTCATTTGAAATTTAGAGAATTCTTGGGACTTAATGGGTGGAAGGGACCCACTGATGAATATCCCACATACCTAAGGTAGAAGCTTTGGTGAAATCCTTAAAATTGATCTTGTTCTTGAGAAACCTAATTTTCTCTTGATGAAAAAGAAAACTACTTATCTTTGCTTTCTCTGAGTTAAATTACAATTAATGGTGGAATTGGGGGTTTTGGGTTTTCTATACCCCCTTTGGGAAGCCTAAACAATATAGATTAGGATTTAAAAGGAATGGGAAAAGACTTAAAAGTTCATGGAAAAAATGTGGTGAAAACTGGCTTCCCAGTCATTATGAATCACCCTACGACTCATTGGGACTAACTACGAGTCGTAGTCGGGGTTATAAGATAGAATCTAGGGCCTGAGGCCCTTTTCTGGTATGACTATGACTTTTTCTTTATGACTCATCATGACTGACTATGAGTTGTAAGATAGAGTCGTAGTTTGAAGCTTGAGTCTTGGGTCCTTTATTGGTCAGAATCATAAGATAGAGTCATAGTTTGAAGCTTGAGTCTTGGGTCCTTTATCGGTCAGGCTATGAGTTTCTCCCTATGACTCCAGTCACTGATTACGAGCCAAAAAGTTTAGTCGTAGCCATTGGGCTAAGGCCTTCACTAGAGTGACTATAACTCACTTGTGATAACTCATCACGAGTGGTAACGACTCATTACCTGAGTCATCCTTATGGCAGTGTATCAGGCCCTTAAGGGAAAATTTCCACAACTTTTTGCCATGACATTGGATTGAGGCTAGACTTGAAGCATTGGAAATCTAACATAGTGGCCTATCTTGTAAGGGGTCTAGCACTTAAAAACATTGGGGGGGGGGGGGGAGGTATTATAGCATATCCCCCTTAGGATCATTCATCCTCGAATAAAATTATCTGAGCTGGAATAGTAGAAAGACCAAGATTATGCAATAAATACTTATGAGTTGAATCATGGTTAAATATCTGAATCTAAAATATGATGCACGGACTGAACCAAATTCATGAATGCTTGTTATGACATGAGGATGGTTGAATAGCTGAGATATAAAATGAGAGAATTAATCTAATGAAACACCCTGGTTTCTTGACCTTTGAAAATTTCCTTGATTTCTGGGCAAGATACAACTTAGCGAAATGAGTCGTACACTTGGAAATAGGTGTTATGGTCCATTCATATGCTGACCAGTGTTGGTTGGTGAAATGGATTTTGGTTACTAGAATGGGTACGACTTAGTGGTATGAGTCATACTGGTGGATACAAATCATTTGGTTCCTTCACTTAACCTTAGACTTGGTATCTTATGTTGGATCTTAGTACGAATGGTTCACCATTAGCTGTAAGCCAAGGTATATGTAACGATCTAAAAATTTGCTAAAATATGTGAAATCTGTGATTTTGTGTGATTTGACTATTTTACCCCTCCTTATAGTTGTATTATGGTATTTCTGCAGTGTGGGAGTGATTGGTATGGTTTTTGATATATTTTGGTACCATTTATACGATATTGTAGTTATTGATGGCTTTGAGAGCCTTATTTTAGACTTATGGGGATATATTTTGATCCGTGCATAGAATGGTAGAAATAACTGCATCAGCAGCTCTAAAATATCTATTTTAGGCTAGGTAGACTTTTGGTTTTGGTCCCGGTGCACCCAAGCTCATTTTGACCTATTGATCAGAAAGTTGAAAAAATAAAAAATATGGGTGGGACCCACATTTGATCGAAATGACCTTGGATGGGAAATACAACTTCGCTAGCAGATCCAAAACATCAATTTTAGGCTGGTAACATATTTGGTGTGATTTTATGGTTTTTAAATATCATTTTGACCCTCGATTTGGAAAATTATGATTTTGGGTTTCGGGGGTCAACTTTTTGAAAATGATATTTTTTGAAAACCTGACTTTGCCAACACGTCTGAAACATCAAATTTAGTGTGGTTTCATAGTTTTTTTTGCATATATCGGACTCCGAATAGATCTCAGACACCTCGTCGGAGTTCGAATTGGACTTATAAATGAAAAATCTGGTGCATAGCAGATTTTTTTTGCTATAAAAATGTTTTTTCCCTCTTTTTGTCCCATTTTGTTCATTTTTCATCTTGCCTGTTGGGATTTAAATTATAAAATAGTGTGGGAGCTTAAAAGTAAAGTTTGTGGGAGCTTAGAAAGCTAGATTAACACCTACTTTTTTATGTTATTACGGATTTAAGGTAAGAATTCACCCTTTTCTTAGTAATTTCTTGATTAGTTTTTCAAAACTTCAAAAATCTTAGTGCTTGATTCTTAACCCCAATTTCACTCCTTTTCACTTGAATAATATTTTTTTCTTATAATTACTAGTTTTCATCAATTTAACCTTCAAAGCAACTCTGATTCTTAATTTTAATCCGGATTTCAAAGATTTTACCCAGTAAAGCTTAAAAATAGTTTTCTTCAATCTAATCTTCATTTTGAATTGGGTTTTTAGCTTTAGATTCCTAAAAATATGGGAAACATATTTTTGATGTAAGGTTCTGATTTTGCCTTTCTCTTTTGGAATCCCGTTTCGGGGGTCCGTTTTGACCTCAAACCAAAAGTAGTCAATATGGGTGTCGTTGGTTTTGTTTTGTTGGTTAGATTTCATATTTGATGTTCTTAATGGAGTTTGAGATTGTTCGTGAAAAATAAGGTCATAGGTTCAAAGTGTAGCAGATCGATTATGGCTTAACTCTTTCATATTGGGTTGGACAGTGAATAATGATACAAAATGCATGTTGTGGGTGGGAACTAATCATAAAAATGGCTATCTATGTGATTTGCCCTTGCGGTATCTATATGTGATGTAATTGTCAAAATTGAGATATTATGAGATGTGTGTGACTATGTGAGCTCCTATGTGATGTTGATATCCTTGAATACATGTGAATAATTATATTGTGTTGTTGAAATGTATAATATGGAACCATTAGTGTATTTTGATACATTCATACTTATTGGTATATGAGACATGTGGAAATTTATGGATAAAACAGAAATAATGAGTGTATATTGGCTCACATGGTTGTGAAAATATATCATTGTGGTTGATTGTGAAAATGTATCATTATGGTTGGTTGTGAAAAGATATCATGTGGTTGATTGTAGAAATACTTATTGTGATTGGTTGTGAGCATTACAACTCATATCATACTCATTCATGAAACATTGGTACCACTATGGCAACACCTGAGTAACACTGGCAACACCTTTTTAAAACCCTCCCCGAGGGATGTGCCGGGGAGGAGATATTGTAACACCTTATAAAACCCTTTTTGAGGTATTTTCAAGAAAAAAGATATGAGATATGTGGATTGTATACGGGTTGGCGAACCCCCTATGGGTCCTGCATTGGGAGGCTTGCCTCCATAGATGTATAGGGATATTGTGTGATGATCCTGGAGGTTGAGCGATGACCTCGTGCATCATCATCATCATCATATACATTGCACTTGCTTTATTTTGTTTATATTGTGTTATATTGCCATATTGACTTGTCATTTGTGTAATTGTCTATCTTTTTTTACTTGTATTTGATGATCTTGTATATGAATATCCCCCCTTGTTCTACTTATATGTGATATGATGCATACTTGTGTTCGATCTGGTTGTGATGTTGTAATATATGTGATATATTAGAACTATTAGTGCAAGCAGTGTGGGCTACCGTTGTGGGACATTTTCTGATTGCAGGTGACATGCCCTTAATGTATATTTTGTATGCTTTATTTACTACTTTGCTTGGTTGGACTATGATACCTACTGAGTACAAGTGGACCATACTCATTCCTGCTACACCCTTTTGGTCAGGTCCTAGCTTGAGTGTGCCTCAGCTTGCTTGACTCGAGCGATTGTTGGAGCTTCCAAGGTATTGATTGGACATTCATGCATCCAGCGTTCACCTCTATCTTTCTATAGTAGTTATGTTCTTATTAGTATTTGGAGACAGATATTATTCCTTTGAGGTTATTTTTCTGATATATTTCACTCCTGTATTACATTAGTAGTTCTTACACTATTGACACCAGGTGTTGGGCATGATCGGTATTTCGGATAGTCCTTTTCATATTGTTATGATTACTTGTATAGTTCAGTTTCATTCTAGAAGCCTTACCTTGGGATATTTCTGTCTTTTTCTCTTTTTGTATCAGGTTGAGTGATAGGCTTACTTTTCAAGGTACGCCACGACAAGTGCCATCATGACCCTCATTTTTGGGTCGTGACAAAGTCGTACCCAGGACTCGTATAGTGGTCTGTGTTCAAACCTTTTAGATTCTATTTTGGCAGGGGTACGATTTATGGGTACTAGTAATACACTTGAATACGACTTGGGTTTAGATGTGTCGTACCTTGGACAGTGTTGGGTCCAAGTGGGAGTCCAAGGGTATGAGTGATGGGCACCACTCGTACAGGAAGGGTACTACTCGTAAGGGTCAGTCGTATCTCTGTGATGGATTTTGTGCAACTTAAGTGGGGGTATTCTGGACATTTCTCCACTTACCCTAGTAATGTCCCATGACTTATATTGCACTTGAGAGGTTATTTGACCTATTATTCTATTCTTAAACACTTGGAAAACACTCTTAAATCCTCTCTAGAGTTCTTGGGCAAAGGAAGCTAGGGTTTCATCTTAAGGAGTAAATTAGGGCTTGTTTTGGTGATTTCTCTCCATCATCATCTTGATTTAAGGCATTTTATTTTTCCTCATTGTTAGTTCCAACTAAAGTCATGGTTTTATATGATGTTTTTATGATTTGAATGTTGTATGATTTTGGGTTTTCAAATATGATTCGGGGGTTTTGGTTATAAATGCTTGGTTATGGTTTTCCTATGTTTTATTTATGCTTTTATATGTATTAATGGTGGTTTTGGATAATTGGTTGCATGATAATGGTTCTTTGGTAATGGATTTTGGTTTGGGAAATACTATGCCCCCAATGAGTTTGACAAAATGCCTATAACAATGTTTTTACTATAATATTGGTTTTTCAATTGAACTTATTGATGGTTTAAACTTGGTAATGGAATCCTAAATGATATGAAGGATTTAAATAGTTTTGAATGGATTGAAAAGGCCTTGGTGGCCATGGGTTTGGTTAATTAGAAATCATATAGGGTACATGGAAATCCCCCAAGGATTGGCTAAGGATAATACTTGCAAGTTATTGTTGGTATGACGATACCACTACTAATAGCCTTGGTTAATAATAATGGAATAATGGTTTGGATGGAAAATGATTTAATTGGGCTTAAAGGAGAGATGTGTAGCAAAGTCGTGGAAAGTGGAGGCCCCGAGAGAATCTAAACTGGAAACTCATATTTATCGATGTGAGGTTTGGTCCTAGTAACCATATGCATGATGTCACACTTTATATTTTGGGGGATGTACTAGTAATCCCAGGTTTTCTTCCCTAGTCGTACGGATTCATGCACTGGGGCCCTTTCAGTAGGGGGAGTTGAACCTACATAGCCAGTGGGTGGTTTAGGATGGCAAAGCTACACAGCCCAGGTAAAGGTTTTAATGGCATGCTAAACCCGATTCTCATTCCCAGCATGGTTATATATATGTGTGTATGGTTGTGTGCATATGGCTGGTTTTTACTTAGTTTTATAAATGACATTATTTTATCCTTATCCTTAGTTCATGATAGCGTTCACCCGCTAACCCATCTTCAAGTACTGTATCCCCACGCGATGCAGAAACTAGCCATTCCACTCCTCCTACTTAGCGACTCTGACTTCAGGGGTTAGCATTTGGATTAAAGTGATGAGCTTTCATTTATTCGGAAGGCTCCATTTCAGGGATGTTATTTCATACTTTTACTTATTTATGGATATTGGTTTTGGCTATGGTTAGGGGTATGTCCCAACCAGATTTTGGTATTCTTTTGGTTAGAGGCTTTGTTGGTACTGCTATGAGTTGGAATGGTCGGGATCAGTATTGGTGTTGGCCTTAATATTGGCATTGGTATTGGGGCTGACATCATTGGACATAATTTCTCACTGTTCCATCATATTTCATTTTGGGATTAATTATATTATGTTTTGGATCTCCTTTGGTTATGGCCTGGTTTATGGCCCTTGGTTCGGTATTGGTTTGGCTTGGTGATTTGGTCGGTATGGTTTGGTGGACGATTTGGTAGGGCTGGTTTAGGAATAGACCTATCCCAAAGTCAGTCATTGTCTAGTTACGCTATCTTTTTATACGTTCAAAATTCAGCTAACTCAGGTCAGGCGGCTGGAGGTTGGGATAGGTAACGGGGGTGGTCTCCAGTCTCGATTGGACCTGGGATGCCCATTACGACAAATCCCTGGGTCGAGTTGTGTCATCTAAGGAACCATTACCTCAAGCTGAATCTAAATTCATACAGTAGAGATAGGGATACTTAGTTAACATATCAACTTTTGCTTCCCAAGGAGCTCCCTCAACAGACTGATTTCTCCATAAAACTTTAACTAGGGCGACTTCTTTGTCCCTCAACCTACGAATCTGATGGTCAAGGATTTCAACTGGGACTTCTTCATAGGAGAGGCTATCTTCCATGCCCACACTTCCTAAGGGAACGACAGAAGTTGGATCATTAATGCATTTCTTTAGCAATGAGATATGGAACACTAGATACACTGGTGCTAACTCTACAGGAAACTCTAACTCATAATCTCCCTTCCCAAAATGGTTCAAAATCCTCTACGGGCTGACATAGCGGGAACTAAGCTTTCTTTTCTTACTGAAACTCTTTACCCCCTTCATTGGTAAAATTTTTAGGCAAACAAAATCTCTAACTTCTAACTTAAGTTCCCTTCTTCTCATATCTACATTTAATTTCTGTCAACTCTGGATTGTTTTTAGACTTTTTTCGATCATTTGAACTTTCTCTATCACCTCATGCACTGAATCTGGCCTTATCAAAGCAGCTTCACCAAATTTAAACCAACTAATATGAGATCTACACCTCTTACCGTAGAGAGCTTTAAACGGATCCATCTGAATACTGGAGTGATAGCTTATATTATAAGAAAACTTAATCAAAGGTAATTGGTCATCCCAACTACCTTTGAAATTAATAACAAAAGCTCTCAACATGTCCTCTAAGGTCTAAATGGTCCTCTCTGCCTGACCATTTGTTTTTGTGGGTGAAATATTGTGCTGAGATAAACTTGGGGTACCAAGACCCTTCTAAAAAGCCTTCTAAAAATAAGAGGTAACTTGAGTACCTCTATTTGAAATGATGGTAAATGATACCTATACAACCTTAACAACACCCTAAGATAGAGTCTAGCATAATCCTCAGAAGAATATAAAGTATAAACTAGAAATAAATGGGATGACTTGGTCATTCTATCCATAATGACACAAATCAAATCATACTGACGTCACGTACTAGGGTACTTGGTAAAATAATCATATTAACCACTTCCCACTTCCCAGTGGGGATGCTGAACTCCTGAAGCATACCACTAGGTCTTTGGTTCTCAACCTTAACCTATTGACAATTTGGACACTTAGCCACAAATTCCATGATGTTCTTCTTCATACCATTCTACCAATAGAATTCCCACAGTATCTTAATGGCTTCTGGATAAATAGAATATCGTGAACCATGCGCTTCTGCTAACATTCACTGCCTCAAACCATCTACATTCGGAACGCACAACCTGCCTTAACAACAAAGCATACTATCTCCCCTTTTAGAGAAAACCTCAACCTCCTGATCTCGAACTGCTTATTTCAACTTAACTAGGATAGGATCTCTGTCTTGCTTTTTCTTTACCTCAAAAACCAAAGAAGATTCCGAACCATTCTGAACTCATACACTACCTTCGATCAAATCAATCAATCGAATGCCCAATCTAGAAAGATGATGAACCTCACTAACTAACTCTTTCTTATTATTCTTAACATGGGCAACACTTCCCATAGACAATCTACTAAGTGCATCGGCCATAATATTTCCCTTACTCGGGTGATACAACACACTCATATCATAATTTTTTAACAATTCAAGCCACTTTTTCTAATAAATATTTAGGTCTATCTTTGTGAATACATACTACAAACTCTTGTGATCAGTGAACACGCCAACATGAACACCATAGAGGTAATGCCTCCAAATCTGTAAGGCAAAGACAACCACTGCAAACTAGAGATCATGAGTTTGGTAATTCTTTATATGGGGTTTAAGATGTTTTGAGGAATAGACTATCACTTTGCCTCGCTACATCAAAACATAACCAAGACAAACTCTGGAAGCATCACAATAAACTACGAAACCATTTGAACCCTCTAGTAGAGTCAATACTAGGGCGAAAGTGAGTCGAGTCTTCAATTTCTAAAAAATCTTCTCATAGGAATCTGACCTCTAAAATTTGACTTTTTTCTAAGTCAATTAGGATATGGAAAGGCAATAGAAGAAATTCCCTCAACAAACCATCCGTAGTAACCAGCTAATCCAGGAAATTTCTAATATCTGATGGAGAGATGGGTCTGGGCTAGTTTCTTACTGCTTTGATCTTTTGGTGATCAACATGAATACCATCACCAGAACTGATGTGACTAAGGAAAGCTATTAACGTTAACCAAAATTCACTTTGACTGAACTTAGCAAATAATTGATGATCCTTAAGGGTCTGCAAAACAATCCTCAGGTGTTTTGCATGATCACCTTCGCTACAAGAGTAGACGAGAATGTCATCTATGAAGACTATGATGAATATGTATAGATACTGCTTGAACATTCTATTCATTAGTTTAATAAAAGATGTAAGAGCATTCGTTAGTCCAAAAGACATTACTAAAAATTTGAAATAACCATACCGAGTTCTGAAGGTTGTCTTCCAAATGTCATATTCTATAACTCTAAGATTAAGATAGTCGAATCTGAGGTCTATTTTTGAGAATTAATTTTCTCCCTGAAGTTGGTCAAATAATTCATCAATCTTGGAGAGAGGATAATTATTCTTGATTGTGACTTTGTTCAACTGATGGTAGTCGATGTACATTCTTAGAGAATCGTATTTATTGCGTATGAAGAGAACTAGATAACCCTACAAAGAAATTCTAGGCTTAAAAAATCCCTTATCTAAGATATCTTTCAACAATTCTTTTAATTACTTAAGCTCGACTGGAGCTATTTGGTATAGTGGAATTAAATGGGCTAACTATCTGGAAGGAGATCTATTTTAAGTCGATTTCCCTCTCGAGAAGATCTTCAGGGAACACTTTTGAAAATGTATTCACTACTGGAACTGACTCAAGACTAGAGATTTTGGAACTTGAATCCTTGAATAGGATGAGATGATAGATACACCCCTTAGAAATAATTTTCCTCGCTTTGAGGAATGAGACAAATAGACCTATCGGGATTGAGGTACTACCCTCTATTCTAAGACTAGCTCATTAGGGAACTGAAACTGAACTATACTATTTCTACAGTCAACTGAGTTATATAAAGAGTGGAGCCAATCCTTGCCAAGGATGACATCAAAATCAGTCATCTCTAATTCTATAAGATCAACTGACGTGATCTTCTGAGATACTATGATTGGGCAATTTCTGAATACCCTCCTGGATAGGATAGAATTGCAAATTAGGGTAGACACTGAGAAGGTTTCTATAAGAATTTCTAGGCTAATGCCGAAGTCTACATCTATATAATAAGTCACAAAGGATAGTGTAGCTCCGGTATCTAATAATGTACAAACATAAAGGTGGAAAACTTATAATGTACTAGTAACCATATCAGGAGAACCTTCCTAATCCTGACTAGTTTGAAGGGCATAAAGTCAATTCTAGTGCTGTATATTGGTTGAACTACAAGTGGTACCCTTCTGAGTAGGGCGACCTGTTGGTGCTACTAAAGAATTAGTCTGGCCATAATAACGATCATTCCTGCCCTTCCACATACACGTTGGGCAATCCCTTATCCCATGGCCCATCTTGTCACACCCTAAACATGCATCGCTGCCAGCCATACACTTGCCCTTATGGTTCTTACCACACCTCTTGCAGACTAGATGGTGCAGCCATTGTTAACACTACCCTGGGACTTAGATCCTGACACTCTATCATGAGTATTTGGCCATAACTTAGGCACTGAAGCACTAGAAGATAATAGGGCTGGGGTTAATGATTTTGGGTAGAACTGAGAATGATTTCCACAACCATACCTTTGATGAGAAAAGTTGAAACTACCAGTTCTGGCCCTCTTAGTCTCCCTTTACTTTTCTTTGAGCTTTTCTTCCTCAATCTGTTGAGCATGAACCATCAACCTAGAGAGATCCATATCCTTAATCAACATAGCTATTCTGCATTCTTTGACTACATCTTCAGAAACTCCCAACATAAACTTACTTATTCTAGCCCTAGCATTTTCCACCATAGATAGAGTATACCTTGCTAACTGGGTGAACTTGAGTGAATACTCCTTTACACTCATGTCACCCTTCTTCAGATTGTTAAACTATGGCACTATGTCTTCTCTCGACTCAAGTGGGAAGAACCTATTAAAGAAATCAATAACAAAGCCATCCCACTCTATAGGCCCTACATCATCACATGTATCCTTCTTCCACTACTAACCCAAGTATGAGCTACTCCTTACAACTATTAAGTAGCTATGTTAGCACTCTCATTGAAAGGGACACCTATGATATCAATCACCTTTTGCACACAATTAAGAAACTGTTGTGGATCCCCCTTAGACTTGGATCCATAGAATATTGGTGGATTCATTCAAGTAAAGTCACTGATCCTATCAGCTGTCGTATTCACTATTGGATTGGCTGGGAAAATAACCTGCTGGTTATTTTGGGAAGCCATATACTGGGCCAATACTATGAAAGTAGCCCTGAATTCAGCATGGGAGACATGTTTATTCAGAGGATCTTCAAAAAGAGGTGGCAGTTTGGGTTGGTCCCTATTCCTTCTTCCATTATTCCTTCCTAGAGGAATTTTTATAAATGGATGAAGGACGAGTTAGAAGAGGTAATTCAATATAGATCATGCACTATAGCATGACATGAACACTAAAATAAGGGAAACTTTCCTAAAACATCTCATAACCTCTCACTTATAAGTGTGGCACACTTTACACCAATGAACAAGACTCTACTTAACTTGGCTTTCAGACACCTAGTATACTTTAAACCTTGTGATCTAATACCAAGTTTGTCACGAGCTGAGACTACCCCTAGTTGTAACACAGTTCTTATAAAAGTGACCCCAGGCTAACTTTTGGTTTGGAATCGGCTGTGAGCACTGAAGATAATAATAATACAATATGATATGTGAAAACTAAATAGAGGGGGAAATCCAATAAGATATAATATGGAAACAATAATTTATATATTTGAACATTTTTTAAAAACTGATATCAAGTCTGACTATTTGAAAGCCTCTAATTAAAGAGTTCATGGGACAAACACCCAACTAACTCCAACTGACTTTAATGAAAAGTACTAAAGGTAACTACAAATAACTTGTCATCGAAGGATAAGGACTCACTACAACTGCTGTTGAGTGGGACACAAACTGTCTAAGTACGATCGGGGAACTGAGCATCCGAACCTATGTTATAAGACAATAAAATGCAAAAAAGAGTATGTGATCAGCACTTTGAATGTACTGGTATGTGAGATACGGACTAAATAATATGCATATATATAATGGTACCAAACATGAATGCATAACCAAGAATAGCATGGATTGAAATAATCTGTAAAACTAAATAATTGAACTGATAGACGAAACACTTGGTCATGCAAACCTGAACTAGTATAATCTGATTACTAAACTGAGATTACAGGAGATAACTGTAACCGACACGCCCTAATCTAAGAAAAATCAAGGTCCAACTAGTAACCCAGTTGGATGGGTGTCAGTACCTTGGTAAGGGTACCAACACTGCTGGCGTGGATCCACTAATTTGATATCCTGAAGGACGAGGGCATCATACTTCTACTGATGAGGGACCCCTTAAAATCTATGGTGGTGCCATAGGTTTGGAAATTAGGGACTACTATTAATAACTCATGCCTAACTGATAGAAGAGCCTCCATCCCCGTGTTCACTCGGTGCTAAGTATTACTCCTAACTGAATAACACTGGTATTATAATTTATTTAACATAATCTAGTACTGACAAGTGCTCATTATTATAATGTTATGAATTTGATGATGCAAGTATGGTATGGATGTCTTGAAACCTAAAAACTGTGACATGTATGAATATCTAGGTATCAGGTGTTCATAACCCACTAGCACTATCTATTGCAAATTAATCTTGGCAAATATTGAACAATCCATGGTATGGTAAGATCATGAATAATACCCCATACTTCTATAACTAATCATGATGTAGATATTTGCATTATCAAACATATGGAAACATAATTATTATGAAGGAATATATTTTCATGGTTTTAAATCAAGACAATTGAGAGAAGGTTCATAAAATCCATGATTAAGTTAGAAATCCATAAAATAGAAAAGAGTTTTACACTTGAAAGTTTAGATAATTCTTGGGACTCAATAGGTGGAAGGGACCCACTGATAAATATCACATATACCTAAAGTAGAAGCTCTGGTGAAATCCTTAAAATTGATCTTGTTCTTTAGAAACCCTAATTTGCTATTGAGAAAGAATAAAACCACTTTTATTTGCTTTCTCTGAGATAAATTATGATTAATGGTGGAATTGGGGGTTTTAGGTCTTTTATAACCCCTTTTGGAAAGCCTAAATGATATGGGTAAGGCTATAAAAGGAGTGATAAAAATTAAAAGTCCCTGGAAAAATATGCTAAAATGGGGTTCCGAGTCGTTTGACTCACCCTATGACTCGTTGGGACTAACTATGAATCATATTCTAGGTCGTAAGCTAGAATTAGGGTTCGAGACCCTTTTCTAGTTTGAATATGACTTTTCCCTAATGAATCATCATGACTGACTATGAGTCGTAAGATGAAGTCATAGTCTGAAGCTTGAGTCTTGGGTCCTTTACTAGCCAGGCTACAAGTCTCTCCCTATGACTTGTATCACTGATTATGAGCCATAAAGTCTAGTCATAGCCGTTGGGCTCAAACTTAGTGTAACACCCTCAAATTTTGAGCATTTTTATTTTTGGCCTTCCCATGTTTGAAACATTAATTTTTGACTTAGATTATACTTGGGTATGTTAAAGAGGTGTCCCAAAAGAGTTTCAAAACTTTTAAATAGGGTTAAGGGTGGTTTTAGGTCACGGAGGCAGTAAGCCTCCGCTATATCGATGTTCCATGAAGGATGGCTTCCATAATAGCCTCCGTGATACAGAGATTGGTCTCCGTATTAAGGTCTGTGGCACAAAGATTAGTCTCTGTGATAAGGTCCATGCCATGGACGTATATAAAAATTGGGTTGTTTTATTCTATTTTAATTGGGATGAGGGTTAATGAGGTCCTTTCACTTATAAACGACCTTTAAACTACATGAGCCAATTCTCATCAGTTTTCAGGATACCAAGGGCTATTACTTCACTTTCAAAAGATCCTCTCTCAAATTTCCCCTTTTAAGTCAAGGCTAGAGTTTCAAGGAGGTGGTCATCTAGGGTTCTAAGGGTGTTATCTTCTTTAAAATTCTTAGTAATTAAGGCATGTACCTTATTTCCTATACATATCTTTTCTTTATGTCATGACTTGGTTATTATTATGCATGGTTTTGATGTTGGGTTTGAACTATGGGTTGATATTTTTGAAATTATTTATTTTAAATGTTTTCCTATGATTATTATTGAATTGTTATGCATTGAATTGGTGATTTATTAACACTTTGGGTGCACAGGGATGGTGAATGAATTTAGGGGTACAGTGGATTCCCAAAATAAATGGTTTCGGTATGAAAATTGATAATAACCTTGACCCACTTGCATAATTGGCTTTGGAATATGATTTATCACTTGGTTTGGCTATTATTTTTGAAACCTTGCATTACATAAATGGTAAATGTAACATGAATGAAATTGGTTTGGTTTTCAAATGATTTTTGAAAGGCCTTGGTATCTATGGCTTTGGTTTTTAAATTGAAAAGTGCGGAGTCAACTTGGTTTAATGGTTTTGTAAGGAAAATAGACTTGCAAGATCTAAATTTTGGTATGATGCTACCAACGGCTAATTCCTAATTAAAAAATTTCATGCTTAACACACGAGAATGTGTAAAAAAAATTAATTAGGCTCAAAGAGGATTGTGTAGCTAACTGCGTAAGGTGGAGGTCCCGGAGGGACCGATATAGGAAACTCATATTTGCCGACATGAGGATTTGTCTTGATGACCGGGTGCTTTATCACCCTATGTATATATATATATATATATATATATATATATATATATATATTTGTACCGAGAATTGTAAAGGGTAGGGTTTTCCATCTTTCTACGATACCTCTGGTTATGTGGCTAACAAGCATTAAGGCTCTTTCAGTAGGGGAGATGAACCCATATAGCCTATGGGTGTAGGTAAAGGACGATCAAGCTACACAATCCAGGTTAAGGTTTTACTCTCATGCTAAGCCTTGTTTTATTTCCCAACATATTGTATCTATATATATATATGCATGCATTACTTATGGTGTTATACACTAGTTCTAATGGCTTTTGTATTATGGATCATGGCTTTATTCTATCCTATATCCCTAAATTACATGCTAGCACTCCAATGTCTAACCATCTTTAAATGTTGTGTCCTCAATGATCCAGGAACTAACCATACTTTTACTCTTCCTGCATAGTGATTAGGTGATCGTGGGATAGCTCTGGTGTCAGACTGAAGTGGTGAGCTTCTATCCTTCAAAAGACTCGATTGCATGCTTTGGATTTTCTTATGTTTGACTTTTCATTTGGGCTTATTTTTGGCTATAGTCGGGGGCATGTCCCAACTAAACTATCTTTGATTTTGTTAAAGGCTTTGTTGGGCATTACTGTAGGCATGGGTATTGTGGTTAGTTTTTAGTGTTGATCTTTCATAGATTCTTTAATATTCCCTCTTATATTTTGTTTTATATTGGTATTCATCCACTGCTAGGTGTACTTGGTTATATTGGATTAGGTTAAGGGGATGGTCTTCGATCCTTAGTGGACTTAAGATGCCCGTCACGGCCTGGCCCTAGTTTGGGTTGTGATAAAGTTGGTATCAGATCACTAGGTTTATGTTTGATTAGGTATCCAAAAATTCGTGTCAAGTATAGTCTTTTTTATGGGTGTGTAACGCGCCACTCTTATAAGAGAGAGGCTATGAGGCATTTAGTAATGTTTCCCCTTTCTTGTTGTCTTGTATTCGGGATAGAGAGTCTAAGGTCTTGGATTCCTTTAACTTTTATTTGTTTGCCTTTCAGATCATGCCTCCCAAATGATCTGAAGCTCTTGGAAACTCCTAAGACTATTATGGGCAGATCTCGTCCCACCTATGGGGTACAGACCTGGCCTAGTGTTGTTACTTTTGATTGTTTTTGTGGAGTTCCACCTATCTCCACTGATCCTTTTCCAACTGGTGACACTCAGAGTCAATCACCTCAAGAAGATCTTACTAATGTCGTGTTTCTATAATCCATTTTGTTGACCCAGTTAGTGACATCTTAGTTATATTAGACGAGTTCTACAAGTATTTTTGGGATTTCATTTGAGATTACTAGAGTTGACCAGTTTATGAGGTTAATCCCTTCAACTTTCATTAGTACTAAGGTTGAGGAAGATCCTCAAGTTTTTATAGATGAGATGGAGAAGATCTTCTGGATTATGCATGTTACTAAGGTAGAAGGTGTGGAATTTGCTTCTTATCAGTTGAAGTATGTAGCATACCAATGGTATGAAGAGTGGGATCGACTTAGGGTTGACGATGTTAAGTCCACTTTCTGGGATGATTTCTCTAGTTCCTTTCTTGATTGTTACTTTTCTCAGGAGTAGAGGGAGGCAAAATTTGAAGAGTTGGTGATTATGAAGCAAGACAAGATGATGACATAAGAGTATGCCTTGAAATTCCACTATTTGTCACGATATGCCCTTGAGCTAGTATCTAGCATGTGGTCTAGAATAAGAAAATTCACTTTCAGTTGCTCATAAATTAATTTTGGAGAGCAAGGCTACTTTATTGAATAAGGATATGGATATCTCTCAACTAGTAGTGTATATATAGCAGGTTGAGAAGGAAAAGAAGAAGCAAACAGAGGTGGGGGAAGGCAGAGTAAGATGTTTCGTTATTCAAAATTGGGTAAGGGTCAGCAATAGAGTGGCAAGGATAGTAGAAAGTGGTCTAAGAAGAAGTGAGTAGTTATGGTTATAAGGCATAGTATGCCCAATCTCAGGCCAATGGTCCCAGTCAACTCCGTCTATCCTCCTTGCAAACTTTATGGTTGGTTGCATCGTGGTTTTTATGATGAGGGAAGGAACTAGTGTTTTAATCGTGGCCAGCTGAGACACATATTTAATGATTGCCCTGGGGGCAAGGTTTCTACATGGGCTTAAAAGATTCTAGTTGACATGTCATCAGCTCCTGCACCAAGAGATGCCACTTCTAGTATCGGCACTGGTCAGAATCGTCTGTATGCTCTTGCTACCCATTAGGAGTCTGAGTCATCTTCTAATATCATCACTAGTATGTTAAAACTCTTCTCTTATGATGTGTACTATTTACTGGACCCCTTTTCTATTTCTAACCTGTAGGTGACTCAGTAGTTTCTAGAAGGGTCTATAGGGGTTGTGTGGTATCTGTTGGTGGTAGGAAAACTTTGGTGGATCTATTTGAATTAGACATGATAGATTTTGTTGTTATTTTAGGGATGGATTGGTTGTATTCGTATTATGCCTTCTTAGACTGTCAGACCCGTAAGGTCATTTTTCAAATTCCCTAATGAGCCGGTTATTGAGTGATAAGGGAGTTCCTTAGTACCTAATGAAAGGTTCATATCATATCTTAGAGCCCAAAAATTAATTTCTAACGGGTGTCTTTATCATTTGGTCTGGGTTAAAGATTCTAACTCGAAGGGTCTTTCTTTATAATCCATTATTATGGTTAGTGAATATCCTGAGGTCTTCCCTGATGATCTTCTGGGTGACCCTCCCGACAGGGAAATTGATTTTAGGATTTATTTTCTTTTGGACACTCATCCTATCGCTATCCCTCTTTATAGAATAACTCTAATAGAGTTGAAGAAACTTAAGGAGTAGTTGAAAGATCTTCTTGGCAAGGGTTTTATCCACCTTAGTTTGTCTCCATGGGGTGCACCTATATTATTCATGCATAAGAAGGATGGTTCTCTTCAGATGTGTATTGATTACCATTAGTTGAATAAACTGACGGTGAAGAATAAGTACCCTTTTCCTAGGATTAATGATATATTTGATCAACTTCAGGGTTCTAAGTATTTCTCTAAGATTTACCTTTGTTCGTGTTATCATTAGTTAAGGATTAGGGAGGAGTTTATTCCTAAGAGGTCCTTCCATTCCCGATATGGACATTTTGAGTTCTTGGTCATGTCTTTTGGGTTGACCAATGCCCCAGCGGCATTTATGGATCTTATGAATTGGGTATTTCATCAGTTTTTGGACTTGTTCGTGATTGTGTTTATAGATGATATTTTGGTATATTTGAAAAGTGAGGTGGATCATGATAATCACCTCTGTGTTGTGTTGCAGACCTTAAAAAATCAGCAATTGTATGTTAAGTTTTCAAAAAGTGAAGTTTGGTTGAATCCTTATACTTTTTTGGGTTATGTTGTCTCTAGTGAAGGGATCATGGTGGAACCACAGAAAGTAGCGATGGTTAAGAAGTTGTCTAAGCCCATAACTCCAACTAATATTTTGAGCTTCTTGGTTCAGTTGGTTATTATAGGAGGTTTGTGGAAAGTTTCTCATCGATCGCTACATCTTTGACTAAGTTGACTCAGAAAAAGGTGAAGTTTCTGTGGCCCGATGCTTGTGAGGGGAGTTTTGAGAAGCTAAAATATAAATTAACTTCTACTCTAGTTTTGACCCTGCCTGAGGATAGTGATGGCTTTCTGGTTTATTGTGATACGTCCCATGTGGGACTTGGTTGTGTATTAATACAACATGGTAAGGTGGTAGCATACGCTTCTAGGTAGTTAAATGTTCATGAGAGAAATTATTTGACTCATGATTTGGAGTTGTTGGCTATGGTGTTCGCATTAAAAATTTTATGGCATTATCTATATGGGGTCCATGTTGACTTCTATTCAGATTATAAGATCCTGCAATATGTATTCACCCAGAAGGAGTTGAATCTCACGCAAAAGAGATGGTTTGAGTTGCTCAAGGACTATGACATTCAGTCTCCACTATCACCCAGGAGAAGCAGGATTTAGTAAGGGATATTCACCGTTTGGCTAATCTTGGAGTCTTTTTCTTTAGATTCTGAGGATGGTGGTGTGTTTGTGCAAGGGGTGGCAAAGTCATCTCTTGGTGCTGAGGTAAAAGAGAAGAAGGTGTTGGATCCTATCTTGATGAAAATCAAGGATGATGTAGGTAGGCAGAAGGTAATGGATTTTGAGATTAGGTGTAATGGTATCTTAAGGTACCAAGGGTAGTTGTATGTTCCTAATACGGATGGGCTACGAGGTAGAATTTGGGTTAAAGGTCATAAGTCGCATTATTCAATTCATCTTGGTTTGATAAAGATGTATCATGACCTTAAGGAGATCTATTATTGGAATAACATGAAGAAGGATGTGGCTAATTTTGTTGCTAGGTGCATGGTGTGTCAACAAGTAAAGCTGGAGCACTTGAGGCTTGGTGGGTTATCTCAAGAAATTGAGTTGCCTCTGAGGAAATGGGAAGTGATAAATATGGATTTTGTTACCATTCTTCCACCGACTCAAAACCAGTTTGATTCTATTTAGGTCATCGTGTATAGGATGACTAAGTCCGCTCACTTCTTACCGGTGAGGACTAATTATTCCTCTGAGGACTATGCAAGGTTGTTTATTCAAGAGATCGTAAAGTTATATGGTGCACCTATTTCTATTATCTCTAATTGAGGTACTCAGTTCTTATCGCAGTTTTGGCACTCATTTCAAAGAGGTTTGGGGACTAAAGTGATCCTTAGTACTGCTTTCCACCCACAGATGGATGGACAAGCGGAAAGGACTCTTCAGACTTTGGAGGATATGCTTTGATCTTGTGTAATTGACTTTAGTGGTAGCTAGGTTGACCATTTTCCTCTAGTGGAATTTGGGTACAATAATAGTTATCACTCTAGCATTGGCATGGCGCTGTTTGAGGAGTTGTATGGTAGAAGGTATAGATCCCCTATTGAATGGTTTGAAATTGGTGAGGCAAGGTTATTCGGTCCCAATTTAGTTCATCAAGCTATGGAGAAAGTGAAGGTGATTTTGGATAGGCTTAAGACTGCCCAAAGTTGCCAAAAGTCCTATGCAGATGTGAGATAAAAAGAGTTGAAGTTTGATGTGGTGATTGGGTGTTCTTTAAGGTGTCTCCCATAAAAGGAGTGATGCAATTTGGTAAGAAAGGAAAGCTTAACCCTGTTATGTTGTTCCCTATTTGATTTTGAAAAGAGTGGAAAATATTGTTTATGAGTTAGAATTGCCTGCAAGCTAAGGTTTCATTCACCCTGTGTTTTATGTGTCCATGTTGAAGAAATGCATGGGTGATCCTTCCTTGGTGGTGCCTATTGAGAATGTTGGTATCTTGGATTCCCTATCATATAAGGAGGTCCTGGTGGAGATCTTGGATAGATAAGCTCATAGGTTGCGGACTAAAGATATAGCTTTAGTAAAGGTCTTTTGGAGGAAAAATAGGATGGAAGAAGCCACTTGGGAAACAGAGGATGATATAAGGGCTAAGTACCTATTCTTATTCCATGTGTCGGTCGAAAAGCCTAAGGTATGAATTTCTTTTTCCATGTTAGTATTCAAGTTTATAATTTTATTCTAGTGTAATATTACTATTCTGGTGCGACAAGTTTTGTAGCTCATCATTTGGGGATAATGATCCTGTGGGGAGGGGGGATAATGCAACACCTTACTTTTTGATCATTTTTATTTTTATCCTCCCCTGTGCTCAAAACATTGCTTTTTGACTTAAATAGTACTTAGTTATGTTAAAGGGGTATCCTGAAAGAGTTTCAAAATTTTTGGATGAGGTTTAGGATGGTTTTGGATCACAAAGGCAGTAAGCCTCCGCGATATCAACATGCCATGGAGTCTTGCTTTTGCGATGGCCTCCATGACATGGAGGCTGGTCTCCATGTTAAGGTCTGCGGAATGGAGGTTAGTCTCTACGATAAAGTCTGTGGCACAGACCTATAAAAAAATCTAGTTGTTTTGTTTTATTTTAATTGGGTAAAGGGGTAATGAGGTCCTTTCAATTTTTAACGACCTTTAAGCACTATATGAGCCAATTCTCATCAGTTTTCATAATACCAAGGGCTATTACTTTACTTTCAAAAGATCCTTTGTCAAATTTCCCCTTTTAAGTCAAGGCTAGAGTTTCAAGGAGGTGGCCATCTAGGGTTCTAAGGGCGTTATCTTCTTCAAAATTCTTGGTAATTAAGGCATGTACCTCTTTCCCTATACTTATCTTTTCTTTATGGCATGACTTGGTTATTATTATGCATGGTTGTGATGTTGGGTTTTGAAATATGGGTTGAGGCTTTTGAATGTATTTGGTTTAAATTTTTGCCCATGATTATTATTGAATTGTTATGCATTGAATTAATGATTTTTTAAATCTTTGGGCTTAAAGGGATGGTGTATGAATTTAAGGGTACAATGGATTCCCAAAATACAGGGTTTTTGTATGAAAATTGATAATTACCTCGACCCACTTGCAAAATTGGATTTGGAATATGATTTATCACTTGGTTTGGCTATTCTTTTTGAGACGTTGCATTGCATAAATGGTAAATGGAACATGAATTGAATTAGTTTGGTTTTCAATTGTTTTTGGAAAGGCCTTAGTGTCTATGGCTTTGGTTTTTAAATTCAAGTGGAGTCAACTTGGTTTAGTGGTTATGGCAAAATAGAATAGACCTGCAAGCTCTAAATTTTGGTATGACGTTACCAATGATTAATGCCTAATTAAAATAATCCTTGGTTAACGGATGGAAAAGTGTAAATGATTTTAATTAGGCTCAAAGAGGGTTGTGTAGCTAACTATGGAGGTGGAGGTCCCGGAGGGACCGATACTAGAAACTCACCTTTGACGATGTGAGGGCTTTTCTAGATGACCATGTTCTTATGTCACACTATATATATATATATATATATATATATATATATATATATATATATGGCCGAAGAAGCAATGTCACTCGATCATTATCAAACTGACTGCAATCTTTTTCTGTCCGTGAAGATCCCACCAGAGCGCATTCTACTTCTAATAGGCCATGAACTAGATCAGAATCATTCTCAACGAGTCCATAAGAAGTGATCCCATTTTTTTCATCGGGTCCGGATAAAGACCATATATATATATAAGGATGGCGAATAGTAAGGATTCCCGGCTTTCTATGATACCTTCGGCCGTACGGCTAACACACATTAGGCCCTTTCAGCAGGGAGAGCTGAACCCACATAGCTTGTGGGTATAGGTAAAGGACGGTCAATCTACACAGTCTAGGTTAAGGTTTTACTCTTATGCTAAGCCTTGTTCCCTTTCCCAACATGTTGTATATATATATATATATATATATATGCATTGCTTATGGCATTGTGCACTGATTCGAATGGCTTTTGTATTACAAATCATGGCATTATTTTATCTTGTATCCCTGATTTACAAGCTAGACTCTAACCGCTAATAGTCTTCAAAAGTTGTGTCCCCCTGGGATGCAGGAACTAGTCATACTTCTACTCATCCTGCACAGTGATTAGGTGATCGTGGGACATCTCAGGTGTTAGACTGAAGTGGTGAGCTTCCACCCTTCGGAAGATCCTTTTTTATGCTTTGGATTTTCTTATGTTTGACTTTTTGTTTGGACTTGTTTGTGGCTATAGTCAGGGGCATGTCCTGACCAAATTATCTTTGGCTTTGTTAGAGGTTTTGTTGGACATTGTTGTATGCATGGGTATTTTGGTTGGTTTTTGGTGTTGATCCTTCATAGATTTTGTAAGCTTTCCTCTCATATTTTATTTTATGTTGGTATTCATCTGCTGCTAGGTGTACTTGGTTATCTTGGATTAGGCTAAAGGGGTGGTCTCCGATCCTCGATGGACTTGAGATGCCCGTCATGGCCAAGCCCTGGTTCGGGTCATGACACTTAGGGCCTTCACTGGATTGACTATGACTCACTCGTTACGAATCATCATGAGTGGTAATAACTCGTTACCTGAGCCGTCGTCACCTCAGTATGTTAGGCCTTAAGGGGAAATTTCTACAACTTTTTGCGATAACAATGGATTGAGGCGAGACCTAAAGCTTTGGAAAGCTAACTTAGTGGCCTATATTTTAATGGGTATAGTACTTAAAAATATAGGGTATTACAACACGCTATACAGAAGATCATTTTAAGGAGTACTCTTGCAATGTTTAGGAGAGAAAGAAACAGTTGAAGCTTTGGAAGAAGCACACACTAAAGTATGTGGATCACATCAATCTGGATCAAGGCTTCGCTTTCACATAAAAAAGGAATATCATTGGCCAATGATGGTAAGAAATTTCTTGAACTACGTTAAAAGTTTCAAGGCTTGCCAATTTCATGTGAATTTCATACATCAGCCACCTGAATTGCTATACTCAATCATCATGTCTTGGCTATTCGATGCTTGGAGATTGGATGTTATTGGACCACTGTGAAAATCTTCTGGTGGATACTTGTACATCTTGGTCGCGACAAATTACTTCTCAAAATAGGTAGAAACTATTGCTCTCAAGGAAGTGAAGAAAGAGAATGTTGCAAACTTTATTCGAGTGAATTTATCTACCACTTCAGAATTCCTTATTATATAATAACCGACAATGGCAATCTATTTAATAACAAGATGATGAACAAGATTTGTGATCTCTTTGTTTTTAAGAAACATAAATCTTCTATGAACCATGCTGAGTATTCAATAAGACTTTATACAACCTGTTGAAGAATGTGATTTCCAAGTCCAAACGAGACTGGCATGAACGAATTGAAGAAGCTTTGTGGTAATATAGGATGAATTACTTGCTTTTGAAGTTAAAACAGTCCTACCACTTGAGCGACAAATGCCTTCTTTAAGACTTGTTATTCTAGACGGGCTTACTGAAGAAGAAAATGCTAAGTTGCGTTTTGCAGAGTTAGAAGCTCTTAATGGCAAGAGGCTAGAGGCTCAATAAAATTTTGAATGTTATCTAGCTCGTCCATCTTATTCTTTGAACAAAAGGGTTCGTTTGAGGTGCTTTGAAGTTGGACATCAAGTCCTTGTAGTAAGAAGGCCCATTATCATTTCTAGTAAGTATTGGTGCAAATTTACCTTAAAATAGGATATGACATAATTGTAAAACAGGAATATTCAAATGGTGCTTACAAGCTTATCGATGCATATGGCATGAAAATTGATCCCATCAAAGCCAATTTCATGAAGAAATATTATCCTTGAAGGAAGATGACGCTTCTCAAGGTATGAGTATAAACTGCATGTATACTCCTATCCTGTGAAGGTATAAACTATGTACGACCCTTAAGAAGAAAGTTTGTTAGGTTGAAAACATTGAAAGATGTAGCCTAGGAAAAAGTTATGACACAAAAAAATATATATTCAAAAAAAAAGTCACTCACACAAAACTACGGTGTGATTTGATCCTCTTCACCGAGGTAACTAGATTCTTAGATTTTCATTCTAGGTATAGTTTCTAAATGTCAGAAAAAATACATGTTTCCAATTGATCCACCACACAAAATTTTAGTCTATTAGTATTTGCATCAAACTTTGGCCTTGCACAAAATATTCATAGCTCAATGAGGGCAAACTTTTAAATAAATGAGGTTGTTTAATTGGAATTTGGAATACTCAAGTTCTCCGAGCCTACTAGTTAAAGTTGTAAGTCTTCCCAGCTTGCAAATTAAAGATGAAAATCTATCACTCTTGTAATCTAAAGTCTCCAAATCTACTAAATTTATAAGCTATAGTCTCCAAGTTTTCAAGATAAAACCTTCAAAAGTTTCAAGTTTTCAAGTTGAGGCTTTCTAAATTTTCATACCTTAAGGTAGGGAAAATATGTCTCTTTGCACGTTAAGATATCATTTCAGGGGGTTTATCCTTAAAAGGATCTATAAATCTCCACGACTTAAGGCAGACAAAATTAGTTCCTTTTCACCTTAAGCTAACTTTTTCATGGGTTTATCCTTAAACAGTTCTATAAATCTCCATGCCTTAAGATCTTTAGCTCAGACGATGTAAAAGTATTTGCCGTACACTATGTAATGTATTTGTCTTAGATGGTGTAAATTCATATACTCGAACAAGACAACACTTTGTGTCAAATGGTTAAAAGTTTTCACCTCAGGCAATATACAAGGTCTTTAGCTCAGACAGTGTAAAAGTCTTTGTTGCGGACTATGTAAAGTCTTTGTCTTAAATGATGTTAAGTCTTTGAATCAGAAAAGGAATTGACTTAGATAGTGTAAAGTCTTCGCCTAGGACAACATACAAGTTCTTTAGCTTAGATAGTGTAAAAGTCTTTACCGCGGACAATGTAAAGTCTTTGTCTTAGATAGTGTGAAGTCTTCAATTAGGATAGGGAAATATTTTGGCTCAGCCAATATAAATTCTTTGCCTCAAATGACTCAATTAATATGACTCAAACAATATAAAGGATTCAATATCTTCAACTATAAAAAGGGAGAGGAAAAGACAACATAAAAAAAATATAAATAGAAGTGAGATTGTTACCTGTCCGGATGTTTCAAACTTAAAAGTCATATATCTCCAACTCGGATAAGCTTGAGATAATAAGTTTTGGTGATAATGGAACTCTTGAAGTTTGGTTTCTATCAATAAATATACTTTTTCATGGTGATGGTCGGACATTAAGATGTAAATTATTTGATGAGACAACACAAATCTGAAATTCTTTGCAGGACAGAACTTTGGGTCAACTTCAAAAATTTATCTAGAATGATTCAGTAGGTGTTAAATTTTAAATTTTAGATATGTTATAAAAACATGTTTCTGTTATCTATAGAATTAAGTGAGTCATGATTTCACTACACCAACATCGAGATATAATTTTTTTGATGTCATCGCATAAATCTGAAATTGTTGGAGAATCAAAATCTAATGTTGATTTTGTAATAGTATTTGAAAAGATATCGAAGGTATTAAATTATGAATTTGTGAAATTTTATAGATCTTTTTGTCTAGTTTCAATAACATCAGGCAGCTTATGATTTCATCATTCCTGGTCCAAGATATGAAAATTTTAATAAAGACGTACAGATCTGAAATTTTAAGCATGATTAAATTTAAAGCTAACTTTAAAAAATTATCTAGAATGATATTGAAGTACTAAGTCTAATTTTTGATATGTTGTAGATCTTGAAGTCTAATTTCTTAAATATTAAACCGTTCTTGATTTTGACATTCCTACAATTCGATATAGATTTTCTACCACTAATACGCTGAGGTGTGAAAAAGTGATGAAAATTAACAAAAAAATTACCTTGAATTGTGCCTCCTTGTGTGAATTAACGCTGCAATATCAAAATAATAGAGAGAATCCATCTATTTGTAGATGCAAGAAGGCGGTAATAGTCTCCTTGTGAAATATAAATTTAGAGGCAACGAATCCTGGCCTAATACAAAGTGCAAGGATTTGTATGAAATCCAAAAGGATTGGAAAGATTGCAATCTTAGTCCAAACAAGAAAAGGATGGACTATGAGGGTAGTACATTTTGCATAGGAAAATTTCTAAAAAAGGAAGGGGAAAACAAACACATGAATTCCTTAGTAACATTACATTCAAGCACCACAAACCTATATCTCAAATAACCAAATATGAATTTGGAATTAATTTCTCAGTAATAAAAAATCATACAATGGGTATTTTCTTGACACAATGTTCGAATTCAAAGATTAGATGATATTTCAAGTCTAGTCTTCTAAAAATTAAGTATCTCAACAAGTCTTGAAGTGGGGACATTGACGAGCATATAAATTTTAAATATATTAGTCTAAATAAATATTGTGGATTAATATAATTGGATTAATAATTTAAGTCTAATAAATATGGTAGTTAAAGTTTAAATTTTATGAGCCCAGTTTGTTAAGCCCAAGACATCATCTTATTCTAGAGGCCATATTTGGTGCCACATCGCAAATGATGTGGCATGCCAAGCTAAGTAAAGGAGTCAATAGAATTATATCACATGTCAAAATGATGCATTATGTCCAACCCAATCAAACGCCAATGAAAAAATGCCATGTGTGCAAGTTGATGTGTTTCAATCAATCAAATACGATTATGTCACTTTAATCTAATTGGCCGGAAAGAGTTTGTAATTACTATGACTCTTCCCTTTCTACCACTATAAATAGGATCTCATAATTTAAAAAAGAAACCAATAATTATAACAAGAAGCAAGAGAGAGCTCGTGAATGAAATGCATCAATTTCTCTACGAGCTACAAATCAAGCATTCAAGTTCATATATAACTCAAGATCAAGGTGAAGATTCAAGATCAAGCTCAAAGGCTCTTGAATCCAAATTTACAAGTAAAGATCAAATCCATAAATCAAGTTTAAATTCAAGGTCAAGCTCAAATCCCTTAAATTTATATTTGAAAAGGCGAACAGGAGTATTCGTAGAGATTGTAACACTAATATATTGAAATCAATAAATACTATTGCAATATTTTTCTTATCCCAATTATTTTTTTCAACTCAAATTCATTGTCTATAAATTTTGGCATGCCCAATTGGACCAAATCTACCCTCTATATCTTCTTTCTCAAATCAGATCTACACATTTGGAGTAACAAAACTGCAAAGACGAAAATTACTTCAAACCTAGTCTTTGAGTACATCAAGTTTACACTATGAAAAATCTTGAAATAGGGTTCATTTGTAGATATTGAAAAATTGTGAACTCGAAGAATCCAATTTTCGTTGGAGTTTTTGGAGGCTACTTTAGCCTAAACGTATCTTGAAGTCTACTCTACTCTAAACCCTAAATAATGCATATTTAAAGGGTAACGTATTTCCTTAATAAAGAATCTCCAAAATTCTACAAAATCATGGAATATTCACAAAAAGAGATCAAAACCCTTTTTTCTTGATAATTAAGTACATGAAGAAGATCCATCAAATCCAAATACTCCTTTCATGGATATCAAATTCAAATCTTTCTACGTAAGAGAAATACTCTATTAACGACCCTCGAATTATAAAGAAAATCTATATAAAATTCAAATCTTTCTACATTCGAGGAATACACCATTAATTATCCTCGAATTAAGAAGAAAATCAAGAGAGAAAAGAATTAAGGGACTAACAGAATTATACTTGCATGTTTATCAATAAAAATTTCTCTTTTCTTCAGATTATATTTGTGGTTCTTTATTTTTCATGAATTAAAATTTGTTGCAAACAATGTGGTAGAGTGATTTCTAGTTAAGATCTTTCACTTTTAGAAAATATATATGGCAAAAATAAGGATATTATGATGGATGTATGTGCATACTAGGAGGGACATGATTAGAAATAAGGACATTCGAGACAAAAAGGGATTGACTTAGTGGAGGAAAAGCTATAAGAAGTAAGATTAAGATGATTCAAATATGTCATAAGGAGATAAACGGATGTACAAATATAGAGATAAAGGATATTGTATATGGATGGTTTCAAGAGAGTTAGAGGTAAACCAAAGAAGTATTCGGAAGAGATCCTTAGATAGGAGATGACACAGTTTCAACTTGCTAATGATATGACCTTATATAGGTCATAGGAGATTATGGAGGACCCAAATAAAAGGTTGTGAAGGATACATAATGGAAGCCTAGTAAGTAGGAATGCATTGTTCTCCCATACTGGCGGTCGTAGTACAAGTATAGGTTCTTATCCTTTGATGTATGTTATGTGTTGCCTCTTCTTGTATGTCGACTGCCGTATTATTTTATTATCATACTGATATTTTATTATCTTTTATTTTTTATTTTTATATGTTGATTCTTATACACTCATTACCATCTACTTTTCTTATTGAACTGAAGGTTTATTTGAAACAGTCTTCTTACCTCTGAGGTAGGGGCCGTAATGGTCTGAAATTTGAATACATTCTTTTTTCCAAGCCACACTTTGTAAAATTACATTGAGTATTTTGCACAAAAATTAGAGCTATTTTTTCTTCAAAGTAGTGGTTTTGAACGTCATGAAACTTATGGATGGATATGATATGGTATGGTACAATATTAAAAGTTTTGGTTTGATAATTTTAGTTTTTGATTTATAAAAATATTATATCATTACCATACCAATTAGTTTGGTATGTCTCAGTATTTTTAAGTTTGATTTCGATATTTGTGGTACAGAAACTATAGTCCATTCGATCGACTTATATATACTTAATATAATAGAGAATTGTGACTTCAAATTTTAAACAAACGTCTTAATTATCGCATTGTAGCACCTTATGCGTGTAAAAATATTTAAGAGAAAGTACAAGTAATTTATTTTGTTAATCCATTATACAAAAAAGGCTTTAAATCGGGATGGAGTAATCAAATATGTATATGTAACTATACACTTTGATATGAGATTCAGTGCTTCGATATTTCTTTATAAAAAAATAAATACTGTATCAAACATCAAAATTTTTTAAAATACAATTCAAATATCACAATATGAGAAATTTCAATTTTGATATAAAATTCAGCATTTATCATACCACGTCCATCTCATATAACACTTATGGTGCTATAAAATAGTGTCATTAAAAGTAAACTACAAAGATTTAAATATAAATTAATTCTCATAGCTAATCAAGTCATGTGGAACTTTGCTAACATCTATGCTTTTCAGACATAATATTAGAACAGATTATAAGATAATACCCTCTCATTTTTTATTACTTGATGCATGTTAGTTGGGCACATATCGTAAGAAAATTTTAATTAAAAGTGTAATACAATGAACTAAGTTTATTAATAATATTTTGAATCTCTAAATTTGACTGCTACTACTTTATATAGTTATTTAGTACAAAGGATAGTATGAGAAAGAAAAATTATTTTCTTAATTTACCAAAATAGATAAGAAAAGTTAAACATCTACTTGTAATATAAATGTCTAGTAAAATAAAACTGAGTGAGTAGTGTAAATGTTAAGGAAGGCATAATTATGGATGTTGATATTTCATAAAAGTGTGTGTCTACTATCGACATTGAATTGTAATGTCTAAACTCATTCCAGACAAGTAACATAAACTTCGTTGAAGACATTAGTTCTATTTCTTTCTTTTTTATTTCATCGTAGGAGGAAAGAATCAATACGATGCCCTTTTAGTCTCTTTGTATGTGATCTATCGAATTATGCATCAATACTTTTCCTCACCTATGACATAGAGGTAAGATTACGTACACTCTATCATCTTCAGATTCTATTTTGTGGGACTATACTGGGTATATTATTGTTGTTTTATCACTTTATGCTTCTATTTTTGGCACAATAAATTTTAGTGAGAACAAGATATAAAATCATCCCTAAACTTATCCATCAAACTTACTTTAGCACTTTTACTATATGGATATGTAAATACCCCTAAATAGAGCGACTGAGATGAGATCCCAGTGGATTTTTAAAAGTACATAGGAGGGACAGGGATAAAGTGATTTACTAGGTTGTTTAACATTATTTTAAGGATGCTGATGATGCCTGAAGCTTAGATATGGAGTACGATTATTCTAGTGTATAAGAACAAGGATGATATTTAAGAATACAATAATTTTAGGGGTATCAAGTTGTTACGTCACAATATGACAGTTTGGGAGAGGGCGCTAGAGTTGAGGTTATGAAAGATTGTGACTATTTATGAGAACCAGTTTGGATTTATACTGGGACGCTCAACTACTAAGGATATTAAATCATGAAGAAACTAGTGGAGAAGTATAGGAAGATGAGTACATACTTGTACATGGTGTTCATCGACTTGAAGAAGACATATGATAGAGTCGCCAAGGAGATTTTATGAAGGTGCTTTGAGGATAAAGATGTAACTATGGTGTATGATAGGGTGATTAAGGATATGTATTATAGAGCAAAGATTCGAATTAGGACTGTATATAGGAACTCAAAGCACTTTTCATCTTAATGGGGTTATACCAAGGATCGACTCTTAGCTCATCTTCATTTTTCTTGGTGGTAGATGTTTTGACTTAGTAAATTCAAGGTAAGGTGCCTTGATGTTTGATATTTGTAGATGATGTTTTAGTGATTGATCAGACCCATGGGGGAGTTAATGTTAATATAGAGGTTTGGAGGTAAATCCTAGAGTCTAAAGGGTTTAGGCATCACATGAAGCTAATGTGGTTGTAAATATTTATACGTAGGTCATCTAGAAGAAAGGTAATTTAAGTATTTTGGGTTTATAATTCAGGAGAATGGAGAGATTGACGAGGACACCCCTTACTTGTAATGACCCTCAGGCCATTTCATTGATTTGCATCTATTTTGGAGTTTTGAGCCTTTCCACAGTGGCCACAGGTCATTTATGACTTTCCAAAATTGTTGATTTGATTATTGAACAGTTTATTTAGATTTTAGGTTTATTTTCTTATTTTGTAGTTTATGCTATTTGGGATTTGGTTTCGAACCGAAACTCCTAGTAGATGACCTCAGATGAGAATTCCAACAGCTCCATTAGCTCTAGAATGTTTATTTTAGGGTAAGATCACCCTTGGTTCAGGTCCTAAGGCTTTCAAACTCATTTTGGGATATTGGGCGTTTGTATAAAAAATGAAACCATAGGTGTGGGCCCGTTATTTAGTCAAAATAATATTGGATGAAAGTTTTGATGTCTCCATTGAGTCTAAAACGTTGAATTTGGTATGATAAAATATTTTGTTTGCACGAATGATGTTCCAAACGAATTCCAAGCACTCGATTGAAGTCTATTCCGGACTTGGTAAAAAACTTATGCATGGCACCTGTAGGACCGCATATGCACCTATTGGATCGCTTTATCAGCCTCAGCCCTTTGGCAGTGGTGATTTTTAGCAACCAATGGCCGCTAAAGTGGTGCACACTTTAGTGCCAGTGGGGTCGCTTTAGCGGCACCCTCTACTTGTGGCCAGACCGCGTTAGTGGTCGTATTGCCACTTTAGCAATAGGCGCTTTATCGCCCTGGTATTCACTTTAGCGGCACCCATAGCCTTTTTATTCTCTTTTCTCCGCCTAATTTTCAGTTATTTCTTCTACCATTATTATGCCAAATTGAGAGCACAAAGTGAAGAAAATGTGAGAAATCATCATCATAGGTTAAGGTAAGATAACGTAACTTATCTTCGACATTTCCCATTAATTTTTCCTTCAATTTCTATCCTAATTCTTGGTAAAATTCTTATAAATTAGGTCTTGAATTGAGGACCAAATTGTGTTTAGTTTGTGCTCAACTTTTGAGCATAACTTCCTTATTTTTTGAGGGACCTCATGATGGATTAAATTTTAGATTCTGTTTGTATGCTCTGCGGGCTCGTTCTTGACTCAAATTTTGACCCAACCCTTAATATACTAATATGGGTCACTTTTTACTCCTAATGATGTGTAGATAACTATTTTGATATCATGACATCATTTTGGATCGTGGAGTGAAGACGGAGGATTTATTAATGATTCAATGGTTGCGGTTCGGCTTTGAGGTAGGATTTTGTCTACTTTTCTCTTAAAATGGAGTATTATATATGTTGGATGATAGATAGGGATGTTAGGATATAATTGTGGGTAGAGCGTCGTGACTTAGCCTAATTTATGAGTTTAGGGACTAGAAGGGTAATTGACCCTTAAGGTGAAATATGATTATGCTTGTAGGATCTTATTACCCTAGGTTGCTAGCATGTTAGGCATAGTTAAGACTACTAAACCTTTAGTATGATATTTATTACAATAATCTATGGATTTTGATGGTTTTTCTCCGGATATAATGTTATGGATATATTGAATATATACATTATTGGGTCCAAGGTCGTGATTATGATATTGGTTGGATTCTAGGAAGTGGATTATCCTGTTAAAGGTCGTGATCGTAGTTTTTAGATGTTCGAATACTTTTGGTTACTTTGTTTGGATACTGGTGATGCATGCATAGATTTGATACATTTATGATCACTTAGATAGTAAATGGTATGATTCCAACTAAAATATAGTTTTATTACTCTTTTTCCTAAAAAGGAATTTTTTTCCACTTTTTACTTTTAAAATGGATTTCTTCATAACGGGAATTGTACAATCTTAATGAATGATTTGTGAGCCTTGAGACTAAATGTAACACCCCGCATTTTGGGCTAGAATAAAAACCCTCGTTTCTATGTATAGATGATCCAAAAGCCAAAAATCCTATGCAAATTTGACATGTTAATCAATTATGTAGTGTGTGAACCTATTTAAGCATGAATTGAGATCATAGAGGTCCCCTAACTCAAGGACGACTTGAAAGCTTTCCTATCATTCGAGTTTGAGTGAGCGTAGAAATTTGGGTCAACTTCAATCGATCATGACTCATTTTATATAATGAATTAGAGGGCCTATTATATATCAAATGAAATCTCTTTGAATTAGCTTTCCAATGATACCAATTTTGCCTAAATCTGATACCCAAACAAAAAGTTAAGTCTATTTTAGTGACTGAGACAGTAGCATCATGCGATAAGCGTGCGACGCACGCCCTATCGCACGCACCAAAATTTCAAGTTCTGTTTTCGCATTTTAAAGGGAAAAATGGGTATCTTTCATCCCTTATCCAGCTATAACACAGGATTAAACTCCCAAAACACCAAAATATAATTCTTTTCTCTCAAATTCATCAAGAACTCACCCTAGGGTTTCAAACTAAAAACCCAAATATCTCAAGATTTAATCGTGGGTTTTCCTTAACTCTTCAAGATTCAAAATCCCCATTGAGAGGGCTACAAGAGCCACCCATCAATCGTACGTATAGCATCCCAAAAGCTAGAGTTCATTCAAAAGCTTCTAATTTAAGGTACGCGGGGTTTTCCTAAAATCTCATGGGTATGGAAATCTGGATTTTAAGAAAGGTTTTTTCAGATTTATGAATATATTCGTGCTTTAGAAGCATTAATGATAATATTTTGGCCTTTAGGCTTTCCCCTAAATTGATTTGAAATTATATTTATATTATAAGCATGTGTTTTAAGGTTGATGATTGAATTGAGAGCATGATTCATGAAAAATCCCTCTCTTGTGATGATTTTCATTTACTTATGATATACTATGAAATCGTTTGAATGCATTTCGAAAGCATGTGTAATGACCCAGAAAATGGGTCCCGGAGCGTCACACGGTGCTTGAGGCTACGAGTAGCCCCAAGCTAACCCTTTGAGACATTTTCATTCAGTTCAACACAAGTCAACGGGGTTTCCATAAATAACCCTCAAATATCAACTGAGTAATCATCATCCAAGAATAAAAGAATTTCAGAAAGATAACAAAATACGACTTATTAGTCAACTCCCAACATCTATACTAGTTTGACAAGCCTTGAAGAAAATCAATAAAACCAGCGAGCCAATGAGACATGCCCCAACTGACTCATACTCAGTTATCAAATGTAAACAATTTCATGAAACCAACATCAGACATCACATCCTCGGAACATGAGGACTCACCACAACAGAGGATGTAGAACAGCGTGCCCAAAGAATCACTATCGAACCTGGAAATGAGCACCTGAACCTACATTCTGAGAAAATACAGCCCACATCCGAAGATGTGGGTCAATACCATGGAAAGGAACCGAGTACATGGGGGTGTATGCAGTTGTATAAACATCATCATCATAAATATTTATAAGCAATATGCAGGATGTATGAAAGACTCACATAGCCCGAAGAAAATCATCACAATCATGAGAGGAGGAAATAAGTACAATAACACATGTGAGTCATCATATGATTTGTCAATCACTTTCAGTTCATCAAGAATATCAATTCTCATAATGTAAATATCATTTAAATCTTTCAAAAGAATAACTTTCACAATTCCACTTTCAAATCACTTCACCATTCACCATAGACACAAGGAAACATACACACACTGGGAGATCCTATAACTGACATAAACCATGTGAGCTACATGGAGTCCAACGTACAACCCACATTGGGGAGAGCCGTTCTATCCTTGCCATCGGAGTAGGACTATCGATATTAAATCCACACAAACTAGTGATCACTATATAAATTAGCCTCAGGCTCACTCCTATGGGGGCACGTAGTTCTAGGGAAGCAAGGTCGCTTTATACCTCCCACTCGGTGCTAAAGATTTCTCCCGAACTTAGCTCAGATCATTTCAAAGACAATCCACAACAAAATAATTTCAGTAATATATAAATATACATCGGGAGCCATCATGCTTCCCATCTATCAAAATCAACCACGTTGTGGATTTCTTTCACACTCGAGTTCAAAACAACTCCATTAAGACCAAAAGGTTCAATCATTCAAAATATCTCAAATATTCAACATCAACGTGCTTATAACACACACTTTCTCAAAAAAACATAATTTTCAATGGGGATTCACGACCAAATATCAAAATCATGATAAATATCATTCAAGATTCATGCTTTATATCTCCACACATGAAAATTCATCTTTCAAAATCATAAACATCAAGATTTTATAATAATCATCATAAGATATGGGTTCATGCTTTAAATTCATAAAAATCAAATAAAAATCATACCTTTGTAAAGAAAATTACTTTTGGGCACAAGAACAAAAGAAAGTTCCTGTTGAAAAACCTCACATACCTTGAATGATGAACTTTAGATCGATACTCATTTTTGAGATGTTAATCATGCCTTTGAATGATGGTTCTTAGAGTTCTTGAACTACGAACTTGGAATCTTGAATAAATTTGCAGAATTAATGGTGAACTTTGGAGGTTCTTGAAGCTGGATGTAGGAGCTTAGGATTTTCTTTTTGAGGAAGTTTGTTGAAATATAACATATAATGCTTCTAATAGGCTTTAATATAGGGTTTGGATGAATTTTAAGTGAGGGTAAATGATCAAAACGCCCCTAAAAATCAAATAAATCTCGAATCTGTCCTTTGCTGGACTGTTTTGATAGTCTGAAGTAGATCAACCATAACGTTTTTCTCCGATAGAAAAATTGGATGAAACCAATTTCATTGGAAAGAGGACTCGCAGAGCTTTCCGTTGATATATAGTAGATTACCCATATCATTATGTACAAGGAGTTATGATCGTTTAAAGTTGGATCAAAAATACGCCACGCCTCAGTACTTTTTCCTGCACGTTTTACTGTTTACTACTATTCACGGTTCGATTGGAATGTTCATAACTCGTCGCTCGCGTATCCGTTTTGGATGATCCACATATCATTGGAAAGCTTATTCGATACTGTACGCAATGGTGGGTCATAATCTAAGACATTCCACACGGAAAATTTATAATTCATTCTAGAATATAGAACCCAACACGTTTACGCACAAAATTTCAACGAAAAATTTTCTGGGGTATTACATCATCCCCCCTTGGAAACATTCATCCTCGAATGATGCTAGACATGCCAAGATTAGATAGGGAATAGATCATACAGCTGAAACCATTTGTTAGACTCATCACCACATCGTTTCTCACTCCGAATGCAACATAGAATGCATAAATTCAAGAAACTACAGCTGAACACATAATAAATGACAGCTGAACTGCTACAACTTTTATCAAAAGTTCATGATTTAGAGTACGGTACCTTCGGCTTGATCGGAGTTCGCGGAAAATAGGTGCGGGTACTTAGATCGCATATCCGCCTCAGCTTCCCAAGTTGCACCCTTAACAGATTGGTTTTGTCACAACACCTTGACCAATGGAACTTTTTTGTTCCTTAGTCTTCGGACACTGAAATCAAGAATCTCAACAGGAATCTCATCAAAAGAAAGATTTTCTTGAATGTCAGCACTCACGGAGGAATCCACTACTACAGAATCGCTAATATGCTCTCTAAGCATGGAGACATGGAATATTGGATGAACAGAGGACAACTTAGAAGGCAACTCAACCTCATAAGCTACCTTACCAACACGGCTAAGAATTTTGTAAGGACCAACATAACAGGGACTAAGGTTCCCCTTCTTTCCGAATCTCTTCACCCCCCTCATGGGGGAAATTTTCAGATACACTAGGTCACCAACTTCAAACTCAAGGTCTCTCCTTCTAACATCTGCATATAACTTCTGACGACTCTGCGCAGTTTTCAACCTTTCCCTAATCAACTTAACTTTTTCCATAACCTCAAATATCAAATCAGGACCACTCATAGCCGCTTCACCCACCTCAAACCAACCTATGGGTGATCTACACTTCCTCTTATATAAGGATTCAAACGGATCCATGCCAATACTAGAGTGGAAACTGTTATTGTAAGTAAACTCTAGCAACGGTAAGTGATCATCCCAACTTCCCTTAAAGTTAAGTGCACAAGCTCTCAACATATCCTCTAAGGTCTGGATGGTCCGCTCAGCCTGACCATCAGCCTACGGATGAGAAGTAGAACTCAAAAGCACTTGGGTACCAAGACCTTTCTGAAAAGCTTTCCAAAATTGTGAATTGAACTGAGTACCCTTATCCGAAATGATAGACAAGGGAACTCTATGCAGTCTGACTAGCTCTCGGATATACAATCTAGCGTAATCCTCAGCAGTATATGAAGTATGAATAGGCAAGAAATAAGCAGACTTAGTCAACCTATCAACCACAACTCAAATGGAATCATGATGGCGTTGAGAAGGAGGTAAACCAATCACAAAGTCCATATTTATCTCTTCCCACTTCCAGGTGGGAATACTAAACTCTTGCATCATACCACCAGGTCTTTGGTGTTCAACCTTAACCTGTTAGCATATTACACACTTAGCTACAAACGCTGCTATATCTTTCTTCATGCCACTCCACCAATAGATTTTTTGCAAGTCTCGGTACATCTTGGTGGCACTAGGATGAATAGAATATCACGCCCCGTGCGCTTCAGCCATAATCCTCTATCTCAGATCATCAACGTTCAAGACACATAATCTACCCTGCAATCTCAACACACCATCTCCCCCTTGGGAGAAAACCTCTACTTTTTGGTCCTTGACTGACCAAATTAGCATCTAAGTATTGCTTTTCCTTCACTTCTAAAACCAAGGAGGATTCGGAACTACTCTGAACCCCTATACTACCTTCAGCAGAGTCAAACAACCTAACCCTCAATCTATCCAAATGATGTACATCACGAGCCAACTCTTTCTTACCTTCTACCACATGCAAAACACTACTCATGGACACTCTACTTAGGGCATCCGCCACAACATTGGCCTTGCCTGGATTGTACAGCACACTCATATCATAGTCCTTTAATAATTCTAACCATCGCCTCTACCTAAGATTTAATTCTCTCTGGGTAAACACATACTGTAGACTCTTATGATCAGCGAAAACATCAACAAGGAAACCATACAAATAGTGTCTCCAGATTTTCAAAGCAACCACAACAGCAGCCAACTCAAGGTCATGGGTGGGGTAATTTTTCTCATGGGGTTTCAACTGTGTAGAAGCATAAGCTATCACCTTACCCTTCTGCATCAATACGCAACCCAACCCAACTCTCGAAGCATCACAGTACTCCACAAAACCATCAACACCATCAGGCAAAGTCAAAACAGGGCTTAAGTGAGTCGAGTCTTCAATTCCTAAAAATTCTTTTCAAAAGATTTGGACCACAAGAACTTTACTTTCTTATGGGTCAACCGAGTCATAGGAGACGCTATAGAGGAGAAACCCTCAAAAAAATGGAGGTAATAGCCAGCTAAACCCAAGAAACTTCGGATATCATTCAGAGAAATAGATCTAGGCCAATTTCTAACAGTTTTGGTCTTTTGGGGATCAACTCTAATACCCTTATAAGAAATGATATGACCTAGAAAAGCAACTGACCTTAGCCAAAAGTCACACTTACTGAACTTGGCAAATAACTTATGATCTCTAAGGGTTTGCAAGACAATTCGAAGATGATCAGAATGTTCATCCTCACTACAGGAATACACCAGTATATCATCGATGAACACTATGACAAACATATCCAGATATGGTCTAAACACTCGATTCATGAGGTCCATGAAAGTTGCTGGGACATTAGTTAACCCAAAAGATATAACAAGAAACTCAAAATGGCCATAACGAGTTTGGAAAGCAGTTTTTGAGATGTCACACTCCCTAACTTTGAGTTGATGATAGCCAGAACGAAGGTCTATCTTTGAGAAATAACTTGCACCTTGTAATTGGTCAAACAAATCATTTATTCTTGGAAGGGGGTATATATTTTTTACGGTGACTTTATTTAGTTGGCAGTAATCAATGCACATACGCAAAGAGCCATCTTTCTTTCTCACAAAAAACATAGGAGCACACTTTAAGCACAATAGACTTCCAAAAGAAAGAATCACACTTTTTC
>NC_061121.1:65804751-65805506 GCF_002878395.1 Capsicum annuum
TGATGTCACACTCCCTAACTTTGAGTTGATGATAGCCAGAACGAAGGTCTATCTTTGAGAAATAACTTGCACCTTGTAATTGGTCAAACAAATCATTTATTCTTGGAAGGGGGTATATATTTTTTACGGTGACTTTATTTAGTTGGCAGTAATCAATGCACATACGCAAAGAGCCATCTTTCTTTCTCACAAAAAACATAGGAGCACACTTTAAGCACAATAGACTTCCAAAAGAAAGAATCACACTTTTTCCTAAAATGTCTTGTAGCCTCTTGCTCATAGATGTGTCGTGCTACACACCGATGATCAAGACTCTATTTAATGCGGCTTGTCAGACTCTCTAGGACACATTAAAACCTTAGACTATGATACCAAGTTTGTAACACCCTGGAAAATGGGTTTCGAAGCATCACACGGTGCTTGAGGCTATGAGTAGCCCCAAGCTAACCCTTTGAACCATTTTTATTCAGTTCAACACAAATCAATGAGGTTTTCATAAATAACCCTCAAATATCAACAGAGTAATCATCATCCAAGAATAAAAGAATTTCAGAAAGATAACAAAATATGACTTATTAGACAACTCCCAATATCTATACTAGTCTGACAAGCCTCTAAGAAAATAAATAAAACCAGCAAGCCAATGAGACATTCCCCAACTGACTCATACTCAGTTATCAAATGTAAATAATTCTGTGAAACCAACAACAGACATCACGTCCTCGGAACATGAGGACTCACCATAATAGAGGATA
>NC_061121.1:65808506-65877820 GCF_002878395.1 Capsicum annuum
GAAAGAGGACTCGTAGAGCTTTCCGTTGATATATAGTAGATCACCTAGATCATTATGTACAAGGATTTATGATCGTTTAAAGTTGGAGCAAAAATACGCCAGGCCTCAGTACTTTTTCCTGCATGTTTTACTGTTCACTACTATTCATGGTTTGATCGGAATGTTCATAACTCGTTGCTCGGGTGTCCGTGTTGGATGATCCACATATCGTTGGAAATCTTATTTAATACTCTACGCAATGGTGGATCATAATCTAAGACATTCCTCACAGAAAATTTATAATTTACTCTAGAAGATAGAACCCAACACGTTTACGCACAAAATTTCAACAAAAAATTTCTCGGGGTGTTACAGCATGTTATGAAATTCTTGAATAATGTTATATTTGAATTATAATTTTGATTTCTCAAGAGAGAGGGTTGTTTATGTTGATGAATTTTGAACATAATCATATAATGAGAAGGGTTGCATGGTTTGTTAAAGATTACATGACCATCACTTGTTTATTGAAAGGATGGGAATTTTGTATAGTTTTAACTTATGTTTTTGAAACATGAATTCCCCTTGTTAAATTACATGTTTGGGTGGTCTGAACTATGTTTTAATGAAAGAATCATGCATGATTCATTATGGCTCAAAAATAGGACTTGGAAGTCTTGGTGTGATGACACCAATTCAGATAATTCCATGGTAATTCAGAACAGAATAAAATGCATGTTTGAAGTCAAATTTTTTAGATGTTGAAACAAGAATAATGTATGATTCAGAACAGAATAAAATTAGGCATAAAGAGAGCTTAGGTGGTTCCCCAAAGAAGGCATGAGTTCAGACAACTCATTGCCCAAATTGTGATTTACCGATCGGGTATATTACTATACGTTGGCCTAGTGCCCTGTGGCGTATCAGACTCAGACACCCCAACCCTTGTGGCACACTTGGGTTGGGGGCTTCCCCGTCAATTCAATGGCGGATTTCATATAGTCCGTGAAATATCAGACTTGTAGGGGAGTTCTACCTAACTCAGAAGTAACACAAAGATCATAAATTGCTTTTGACAGAAAGTTTTTTTATGTTTTTTTTAAGAATGCCCATGTGTTTTGAAAATTATTTCTTTCATGATATTTATAACTAGGTCTCAACTATTTTATTGATATAAAATATTTATTTTGGTTTGCTCTGCGTACTAGTACATCTGTATTGACCCCCTTTCCTCCAGGTTTTGAGGCACAGTCTAGGGGTCCTGATAAGCAGTAGATTTCATCAGAAAAGAGTGAAGAGTACCATTTGGTGAGCCTTCTATATTTTAAAAGGCCTAGTTTCTTTCAGACAGTTATTATTTATTATAGTTTTGGTCTACTTGGGACCTTGTCCCAGTTTTCAGACAGTTGTTATTTGATCATGTAGTAGAAATTTCGCAGAAGATTTTCAGACCATGTTTAGTTGATATTGAATTTTATTCCTCATTGTTAAACTAAATTTAGATTATGACCATGTTTCCGTAGTAGATTTTATTTCTACATTTTCTATTTATATATGAATAGTGTATATGATTACAAGTTAGAAGGGCTCTCAGGCCTTCATGGTTTGGGATGTCCATCACAGCTAGGGCTCTGGTTTGGGTCGTGACAAACTTGGTATTAGAGCATGATTCATGGTCCCAGGGTGTCTTCAAAATTGCGTCGGGTAGAGTCTTATTTATGGGTGTGTAGCGCGCCACACTTATAAGAAGGAGACTACTAGGCATTTAGGAATATTTCCCTTTCTTCATGTTCTAGTTTGTGCTATTGAGCCAGAATGTTCCTCTTCTGCACTCTAATTTGTGCTATAGTGTCGCCCATATGAAAGTAAAGTTATTCCAATTCTTTCGTTACTTTGATGTGCCCAGATATATCTCGTTATTGGGGTGATTCAAGTGCAAAAGTTTAGAGTCTAAATGGTATGGTCCTTTCTAATTGAGCCATATAAGAGTTTATAATTTTTGCAAGGACTTGATAAGAGTCTGTTAATGCTTCAAAGTGTATTGATTTTTGTGTGAACTTTGATTCTGATGAAATCATGCTTTTTGGCCTGCGGTATTAAGAGAATTTCATCTCTTTTAAAAAATTTATGTTGCAGATGTCATGCTTCAGGGGGAATGATGTGTAGTAGAATGTTGGAACTGTATTTCCACCTGATTAGTAGTATAAGTTAAAGTATCGGTGTCATGACCTATTGGTAGCAAGATTAGACAAAGAGGTTAGTGATATAAAGTCACAAAGTTAGAAGTTAGAGAGAGGGTGACTTTTGTATAAATAAATATTTTCGTTGAATCACCGATGTTTGAGAATGATTTACCACTTTATAGTGATAGACTAATGTGGTAGCTAGTAGCATGTGTGGATTGTATGGTAGTCTGTGGGGGAAGTGTTTGACTCAGATTTTTATTTATACATAGTAAAATGTGCATCCTTAGATCATTGAATATTGTGTGTTAATTTTCTATCTCTTGTAATATGTAATCTTGTTATCATAGTATTTTTGAAAAAAAAAAATCAAAGTTTAGTGAAGCCGTGTGGGGCTCTTTCGATTCACTAGCATAGTTGTTTTGTTATTCATTTCATTTTCTTGTTCAAAACACAAACATCAAAGCTAGTGGAGCCATGTAAGGCCTATTTTGATTCACTAGCAACTTCTTGTTCATCTTATTGTTCTTGTGTTGGTTGAATATATATATAGTCGAATCTTTTTGCATGAGATTAAGTTGGTAATGAAGTGATACGTCCTTGTGTGTTAGTTTAGAAGAAGGTAGAGAAGGAGTTATTAGTTAAGGTGAATTATTGTCTGCTTGAAGTATGAAAATGTCTATATGAGCTAGTAAGTTATAATAATAGACTCATGGTTATTTGTGGAATTTGAAGGTAGTCTAAATGTACGCTTGGGTAAGTAAGTGTGATATGAGAAAGTTGTATAAGTAGATAAGATTGTATGGGGTTATAATATAAGATTAAGATTGACCATGTATATTATGTGACTTTACCCCCCCCCCCCCCCCCCCCCCCTTCCTTGCTAGTTGTAAATTAGTACTACTTGTGAGAAGGTATGTAGTAGATTTTTGAGGTATTTGGATAGAATGTCCCAATTTGATGGACTAGTATATTATGTTGCCTTCTTCATTGGTGGTAGATGATTGATGCTAGACTATTGGCTTGAATTTAATGTAGGATGTGGATGTAAGAATAGTGGCTTAAGATTTATGATGAATGTTTTGTGAGAATTATGCGTTAGGTTGGGTTGTAAATCATGCTTAGCACTAGACATTAAGTTTGAAAAGTTGATGTCCATAAAGGTGGATGTGATGATTTCTTGATTAATGATACTAGTTATATGGAAGTGATCTAATAGGCTAGAATGGTGTATGCAATAGATTAAGTTTATTTGATTAGTAACAAAGTATGATGTTGTATGTATGAGGTAGAAGTATGCCCAAGGTGAAATAGAGTTGCGATATTTTCTAAGACTATTACATGTTGTATGTGGCTAGTGGACATAGTAGTACCGTTGAGTTGCTAGGTGGAGAAAGACTAGTAGTATGATTCATCAAAGGCTTAGTGATATCCATAATTAAGTGTTATAATCTAAGTTTAAATTTTTAAAGTTTGAACCAACAGAAATAAAAGTTGAAGCGCTATAGGGTGTGTACTCCGACTATGGGAATACTCACGAGGATTCGAAGTTAGTAAGTGTTCAAGTATTTTGTGATTGACTATTGGGGCTATAGAAAGATAAAATGTGTCTCAGAAGGTAGGATTAGTAGTGGGTTTTCCCCTTCCAGGTGTAGCCATTCGGGTTAAGTTCTATTAATTACGTGTATTGTCGTATTCCAGACCCCAGAGTGCAGTGATTGTAGCTCAGTTTAGAGTCTAGTAAGGTATCTCTCGAACTTAAGATGATGGCTTAAATCTAAGGGGGAGATGATAGAAAAAGTAACCAAGTCAGGCTATCAGATTCTAGTAGTGATGTCAGTATGATATAGAATATCAGAAAGTGAGGGTGAGACTCAACCCATTCTTATCTCAGTATTTTTTAGTGATCCTAATACCTACTCAGGCATTACATTTCAGTTCCACGTTCATAGTTCATGTTCATGTATATGATATAGAATCACGTGCTTTTCCAGTTCTAAAATGAGGATTTTCAATTCATTCAATAGTCAGAATCACATTCCATATGTTATGAACTTTAAATTGAGGTCATGCAGCTCATGACTTATGTACTCACTCTTTATAGTGTGATCAGTTTGCATAATTCATGCTATACTCTCTATGATTGACGAGATTCAGCTTATACTCATGTATGCCCTAATTCAGATCACTTTGATGAATCCCTGATGTTGATTTGCTATTCTTTCGACCTCAGTTAAGTGTCAAGTCTCATATAATATCCTCCTATGCTTCAAGGTCTTATGTTCTAACCTTTTGGTGACTCCTCCTTATGTGATGATAGTGGTAATGAGTAAATATTTCTTGTTAATGGAAGATCATAGTATGCTTGTTTTAGATAAGGCCATAAATATGAAGTAAGATCTGGGGCCAAGTCTTTGATATATGTGATGGTTAGTGAAAATTTATGTGTGTATGTTCTTGGAGTAGCGTGTGGGAGTTATATTGATAGTGGATTAGAGAATATGTGAAGTATGTCCTTATGGGTGTTTGCCTTGGAGTTCATACATGGTTATAAAGGTAGGCTTGAATGAAATGTTGAGATTTAAGTGGAGGAACGCAATATACGCTAGTGAATCCATAGTAAGAGATCAGAGTTAGTCATTGAAGTGGTAAGGCACGATATGCTTAGGGTGTGATCTCTAAAAAAAATATAGAAGATTGAATCATATGGTTTAGATAAGTATCGGGGTGTGGCATGTTATATTTTGTGATTTGAAGTTAGGCTTGATCATGCTGAGAGGACTTATGTTACTTTAGGCATTAGTAGAAAGATTTATCAATGCACATATAAAAATTCTAAGCTGAATCAAATGAGTATGGTATTTAAAGGGAATAGTATAGTTAAGGGAGTATTCGAGAAGTGCGCTAAGCTTGAAAGTGAGAAGTTTCATTGCCTAAGGCCTGGTAATTCTATCCTAGTTTATGAGTTATATGTCTATATTCCATGCAATAGAGTATTATCACTACTGTGATTCATTAGTTGGGTGTCTTGTGTAACTTATGCTCAAGATTCTTTGCCCCCGGATGCTACTAGAACTTCTTTAGAAAGACAGTTGAAGAGATACACCAGTTAAGTATAAGTTTCCAGTATAATTCAGCCAGTATAACTAGCAGTTCAGTTTAACAGTCAGGCAGACAAATTACTGTGTTTTTCCACCTTTACACCCAGTCCTCCTATCCGAAGTCCCATGTCAAGAGATAATCTATTCCATCCATGTAAATTGCAAATTCAGTTGTACATCATATTTTAGATTCAGCTATTTAGTCATGACTCAGTTCATAAGAGTTCAGCGCATAGTCTCAAATCTCTCTAGGTATTTTAGCTTAGACAGTGTAATACCTTTGTACGATATAAATCTTGTCGTTTCAAGATTTGTACTTACACAAGTTATCACTTCTCAATTCGATATGTATGATTGGATCATGAACACCTCAAGGGAATCTAAAATTCTGAGCAAGAATCAGCTCCTTAAATCAAGTAAGGGCAAGTCAGCTCAGAATTCAGTTTCATGATGGAAATTTAAAGGTTTTAGATCAGTATATTCTTTCTTAAAAGACATATCATGTCCAAGTTATTCCATACCTTTAAGACTTCAACATTCCTACCCATCATTCGGGGATGAATGATCCCAAGGGGTAGATAATGTAACACCCCGCATTTTGGGCTAGAATAAAAATCGTCATTTCTATGCATAGATGATCCAAAAGCCATAAATCCTATGCAAATTTGACATGTTAATCAATTATGTAGTGTGTGAACCTATTTAAGCATGAATTGAGATCATAGAGCTCCCCTAACTCAAGGACAAGTTGAAAGCTTTCCTATCATTCGAGTTTAAGTGAGCGTAGAAATGTAGGTCAATTTCAATCGATCATGACTCTTTGTATATAATGAATTAAAGGTCCTATTATATATCAGATGAAATCTCTTCGAATTAGCTTTCCAACGATACCAATTTCACCTAAATCCGATACCAAAGCAAAAAGTTATGGCCATTTTAGTGACTGAGATAGAGCATCATGCGATAAGCATGCAACGTACGCCCTATCGCACGCACCAAAATTTCAGGTTCTATTTCTGCATTTTTAAGGGCAAAATGGGTATCTTCCATCCCTTATCCAGCTATAACACAGGATTAAACTCCCAAAACACCAAAATATGATTCTTTTCTCTCAAATTCATCAAGAACTCACCCTAGGGTTTCAAACTAAAAACCCAAATATCTTAAGATTTAACCGTGGGTTTTCCTTAATTCTTCAAGATTTGAAATCCTCATTGCGAAGGCTACAAGAGGCACCCATCAATCGTACGTATAGCATCCCAAAATCTAAAGTTCATTCAAAAGCTTCTAATTTAAGGTACGCGAGATTTTCCTAAAATCTCATGGGTATGGAAATCTTGATTTTAAGAAAGATTTTTTCAGATTTATGAATATATTCATGCTTTAGAAGCATTGATGATATTGTTTTGGCTTTTAGGCTTTCCCCCAAATTGATTTAAAATTATATATATATTATAAGCATGTGTTTTAAGATTGATGATAGAACTGAGAGCATGATTCATGAAAAATCCCTCTCTTGTGATGATTTTCATTTACTTATGATATACTATAAAATCATTTAAATGCACCTTGAAAATCATGTTATGAAATGTCTTGAATAATGTTATATTTGGATTATGATTTTGATTTCAAAAGAGAGAGGGTTGTTTATGTTGATGAATGTTGAACATAATCATATAATGAGAACGGTTGCATGGTTTGTTAAAGATTACATGACCACCACTTGTTTATTAAAAGGATGGGAATTTTACATAGTTTTGACTTATGTTTTCGGAACATGAATTTCCTTTATTAAATTGCATGTTTGGGTGGTCTGAACTATGTTTTAATGAAAGAATCATGCATGATGCATTATGGCTCAGAAATAGAACTTGCAAGTCTTGGTGTGACGACACCAATCCAGATAATGCCATGGTAATTTAGAACAGAATAGAATACAAGTTTGAAGTCAGATTTTTCAGATGTTGAAACTAAAATAATGCATGATTCAGAACAAAATAAAATTGGGCATAAAAAGAGCTTAGGTGGTTCCCCGAATAAGGCATGAGTTCAGACAACTCATTGCCCAAAACCATGATTTGCCGATCCGGGTATATTACTATACGTTGGCCTAGTGCCCTGTGGCGTATCAGACTCAGACACTCCAACCCTTGTGGCATACTTGGATTGGGGGCTTCCCCGTCGAGTCAATGGCATATTTCATATAGCCCGTGGAATATCAGACTTGTAGGGGAGTGCCACCTAACTCAAAAGTAATACAAAAATCAGATTTACTTTTGACAGAAAGATTTTTTATGTTTTTTTCAAGAATGCCCATGTTTTTTGAAAATTATATCTTTCATGATGTATATGACTAGCTCTCAACTATTTTATTTATATAAAAGATTTATCTTGGATTGCTCTGTATACCAATACATCTGTATTGGCCCCCCTTCCTCCAGGTTCTGAGGCACAATCTAGGGGTCCTGATAAGTAGCAGATTTCATTAGACAGGAGTGAAGAGTACCAGTTGGTAAGCCTTCTATATTTCATAAGGCCTAGTTTCTTTCAGACAGTTATTATTTATTATAGTTTTGATCTACTGGAGGCCTTGTCCAAGTTTTCAAACAGTTGTTATTTGATCATGTAGAAGAGATTCTGCAGACGGTTTTCAGACGGTATTTAGTTGATATTGGATTTTATTCCTCATTGTTAAACTAAATTTAGATTATGACCTTGTTTCTGTAGCAGATTTTATTTTCGTATTTCCTATTTATATATGAATGGTGTATGTTAATACAAGTTAGAAGGGCTCTCGGGCCTTCATGGTTTGGGATGTCCATCACGGCCAGGGCCCTGGTTTGAGTCGTGACACTAAAATAATTATTTAAAGATTTGGTCGAGATAGATTTTGGCCCACAATTTTCTACTACTATTTACCACGATCGATATAGATTTTGACCTTTTCCACACTTTTATAATGATTTATTCCTTATATTTATCCCGAGCAATGAATTTATAAACTTACACTCCCTTAGCCACGGTTCTAGTCGTGCACTTATATATATGTATGTGTGTATATATGTATTACTGGTACTGGAATTGATGATATTAAGGACATGAGCACCGGTTTAAGTCCAATAATTGATTATGATATCAATGATATGAGCACCGATTCAAGTCTGACAATTGATAATGATGGGTTACATTATAATACTTGGATCAGTTATGGTACTATGGATTCTGTTACATTCATCCTTGAATGTGCATTACCTATCACCAGTATGCACTATATATATCAGCCTTATGAGGATTGCATAGGTATAGGTATGAGTGTTGCTTGCAGTACTGCTTGTTGTTTGCAGAGTGTTGGTTGTACCTTTTGGGACTATGTCGGCGGTAGGGTATGAAAGGCTCGATTAGTCATTATTTGTTCGGACTAGCCAGTTATTCGTAGTTTTATTATTATTATTATTATTATTATGATGATGATGATGGCTATTTTGTGACAGGCTAATTATTGATCCAGCAATGAAATTTGAGGTATGATTCTGATCTCTTTCTCTTACGGTTATCTTATTACGCATGATTATCCCATGGTTAGGCATTATGGCTTTAGACCTTGAATTTATTAGTACGAGTTTCTACTATGAGTCGGAGGCCTTAAGATGCTAGTATGAATGCCTTAGGTTGTTCCTCAGGGTTAACCTTATTTATGTGCATATATTTATATATGTAGTTATGATATTACCATATATCCCTTCCTTCCTTCATCCATGTTGTATATCCATTCCTTGACCTTGTACACTATTATATATCCTTCTTTCGCTCTTTATATTGGCCAGTGATATATGGTATGGTGTTTAGGTTTTTTTTAGTATGGCTAAAATAGGATAACTTATCCTTATTATTTCATTAGCTTTATTATGCTAGATTCATGGATAAGAATATGATGGATTATCCTTATTGTCTAAGTAAATTTATTATATAGTTGTTAGATAATTGCGTGTAGTTTATATTTCTTCTTACATGCTATTTATATTTGCACTATCTTTGGAGCTCAGTTGGAAGTTGCCTAGTGAGTACCACGTATTGGTACTCATATTACACTTCTACAGCCTGCAGATCATAGTATGGTTTCTCACCATTATTGTGTACATCGTGCGGAGAAACTACGGTGTGGAGGCATAGAGTGAGATCCTGGATTTGGGAGTATTGGTGTTCTCACTCTTATGTATAAACTAGTCTATATGTTGTATTCAGAGATAAGTTGTATTAGTAGATTTGCTTTGTACTCCATTGTCTTATTATATTAGAAGCTCTTGTACTAATTCTACCGGGTGTTGGGTTTATCATATGTATTTCATTCTTTTGCTATATATATTCCACATTCTTTGTTTTTTTTCTGGATATTCTGTTACTAGTAGTTTTGGACTACAAATTGTATTACTTACTGGTGGGTTGTAGTAGACGTCATCATGACTTGAGAAATTGGATCGAAACATTACTAGATTGGAGTAGGTTGGATGAAATAGAGGCTCAAATCTAGTATCTTGTATGATAAGAAGGTACTTCCTAAACTCAAAGTCAAGTTCTACAAAGTATTGGTTAGGCCGACTATATTGTATAGGGTGGAGTGTTGGACAATCGAGAAATCTCGCGTCCAAAAAATAAAGGTGACAGAAATAAAAATGCTACGATGGATATATGGATGTATGAGGAATGGTATAATTAGAAAAAATGTTATCCAAGATAAGGTGGGACTAACATCTATGGAAGCTAAGATACAGGAAATGAGACTGAGATGGTTTGGGCATGTGATAGAGAGGGGCATGGATGTCCTAGTGCAAAGTTGTGAGAGGTTGTCTGGGAATTGATTCAGGTGAGGTAAAGGTAAACCAAAGAAATGGTGAAGGGAGGTGATTAGGCATGATATAAAACAACTTTAAGTTACTGAGCATATGACCCAAGATAGGAAGGTATGTAGGAGGCGGATTAGGGTAGAAGGATAGTAGGTAGGGTGCATCATTGTTAGTAGGTAGGAGGTGTTCATTTTGTTAGTTGTGCTTGTAGCTATAGTATTAGTAAAGTGTGTGTTATCATTTGTTATATTACTTGTTGAGTATTGATTATATTATTGAGTGAAGTTATACCTATTATTTCTTGTACCGTTACTATTTTTTTTAGACTGTTGTATCTTGAGCGTCTATCGAAAACAACTTCTCTATCTCACATCTGAGGTAGTGGTATAGACTGCGCACACTTAACCTCTCCAGGCCCCACTTGATGGGAATATACTGGGTATATTGTTTATCTTGTTGTTGTAAATACCCCTAAATAACTTTGAAGTTAAATAAATGTCACCCTAAGGCAGACATGACATAAAACAAATATAAAACACGTAATTTTTGTTATTGTTTTTTAAAAAAAATGGTCCCACTAAAATGTATATAATAGAAGAAAAAAGAAAAATACTAGCCCCACTCCCTTTTTTTTTTCTTAAGCAGACCATCCCTGTGGTTTTTTCTGCAAACTTCTCCCCACTTCCTTTCTCCTCCTTCAACCCCCTACTCTTGTCCTCCTTTTTCTAACCCCCACCCCGTCCCACCCTTTCCTCACCTTTATTTTCATTTTTTTATTATTTTCTTCTAGTTCCTCTTTTATATAGATAATTAAAGAGGGGAAAATCATCAATAAAAATTGGATAAAATCATCAAAATTTCATTCTTATTAGAATTGAGATTTTTGTCCAAAAAAACCCCACTTCAACCTATCTTAGAATTTTTTAGGCCAAAATGTTGAAAAGGGGATTGTACTCACGACATGAACCAAGGCCTAACCATGATGGGTATCTCAAGTCCAACAAGGACCAGAGACCACCCCCTTTGCCTAGTCAAGTGGAACACAATATAAGTATAGCAGCTGAAATCTAAACATAAAACAAGATAGATACGTATGACTCAAAAGAAGTGTAAGAGTTCAACAACCAATCTCAATTCCACAGTAATCCACAAAGCCTCTAAACAGAACAAAAATCAATCTAAGTCAAGATATGCCCCCGACGATATCCCAACAGAAACCAAACGGTATTCTATGGCACAAAATAAACATGACTTTAAAATGATAAAACTTTCAAAGAATGGAAGCTCACCACTTCAAAGCTGACAGCTGACAACCTACAAATCTATCATTCCGCAGGAAAAACAAAAGTGCCTTCGGACCCTGCATTGCATGGGGATACAGTGTCTGGAGATAGTTAGTGGGATGAATACTAACATTTAACTCAGGAATAAGGGATAACATATTTCCATGATCAACAGTTCAAGATCATTCAAATCCAATGCACATAATCTATGCATATATATATATATATATATATATATATATATATATATATCACATATTGTGATAGGGAACAAGGCTTAACATCCGCTTTAAAACTTAAGCCTGGATTGTGTAGCTTAACCGTCATAATAATAGTACCCACGGGCTCTATGGGCCCCAGCTCTCACCCTCCGTTCGGGCCACAGCGCATGTAACCAGAGAATAATCATATATATAAATGTACGGGGGACTTGAACCTCCCAATCATATATGAAGGTGACTTAAGCACCCAATAATATAATGTAATATGGGGGACTCAAACCTCCCAATCATATAATAAGGGTGACTCGAACCACTCGATCATAAGAGAGGGGACTCAAACCCCAGGCCACTTAGACCCCTGCATCGGCAACAGCAGTTTCTAGTATGGTCCCTTGGGACCTCCACTTTTATGGCCTAGCTACACAACCCTCGTTTAAGCCCCATTAAATCTTTTATCACACATTCTCATTCATTGAACAATAATACACATTTAGGCATACACTGTTCGTATCTTCATACCAACTACACTTGCAAAGTAACATCAACATGCAAACTAATTATCATCACTTGGGGAAATTATAAACCCCTTGGTTCAATTATACATTAGCTTGGGGAATTACACAACCCCATAATGTTCGATTCAAAATCATTATGCTTCATAAGCTTTTCACATTATGCAATAGTTCAAGAGTCGTTCAATATGCATACTTTTCATATTCAAAACCAATCTCACAATATGGGGTTGAGGTCATTATCACTTCTATGGTCAATATTCACAAATTGGGGGAAATCACAATCCCCTAATTTATTCGCCATACCCATGCTCCCTATAAGTTCAAAACCATGAATAAAGTATGAACAATCATATGTAACCAATGGGAAAACATTGTTCAATAACAAACATTCAAAAACCTCAACCTATGTTCCGAAACCAACATTTAAACCACATGGACAACTATTTAAAACACATGTTTTTAAAAAAAACTGTTGGGGAAGAGTAATATGGCTTTGATATGCACGAATTTTGAAGCAATTTGAAACTTAAAACCCGGAAGATAAACGTAGGATGAAACCCTTAAGATTTTCTTGGTTTTGTATTTGACGGTGGAATAATAGCTTTTTCTGTTAGGAAAATTGATGGAAATAGGTCCATACAGTGTTTAAAGGTCGTTCATAGGTAAAAAGACCTCATTACCCCTAATCCTAAGGGAAATAACACAAAACAACACGACTTTTATATAGTGGCATGGTACGGACCTTATCGCCAAAGCTAACCTCCGTTTCACGCTGCTTATCATGGAGATTATCCTCCGTAACGCGCTAAAATCGCGGACCCTCACTGGTTCCTCATGAAAATGCTCATAACTTTTTGCTTGGGTGTCGGATTAAGGTGAAATTGGATGCGTTGGAAAGAGGACTCAATTATCTATAATTTGGTGGGTTTTAAGCCCCAAAATTCAATATATTACAAAAGTTATACACAGTCAAAGTTGACCCTTGTAGGATCGAATAACAAAAGTTGGTCGAATCAAAAGTTCTTAACTCAACTTTGCCTTTAGTGTTTCCTATGAACATTTTTTACCTCGATAGCACTTTTCACACTAGGCTAATGATCATGACACTTATATTCATAGATAAATTATTGGATTTGATTTTATACACGTAGGAATAACAGTTCAAATTCTAGACCAAGGGTGTTACATTATTTCCCCCTTGTAATCATTTGTCCTCAAATGACGGATAGGAATCTTTGGAAGTTTTAGAAATAGGGAACTTGGTGTAACTTCACATTAAGAATTTTCCTTCAACAAAATATATATAGGAATCAAAATAAAAAGGCTTCATGGCATCACCAAGTAAATTATGAAAGAACAATTCATGAGACAATGAGACTAAGGTCGTACAAGGGGTAAACGCCCCAAAGCCCCTCACCCCATGTGAAAAAATCAAAGATGGATGAAATTTTACACCTCGGCGTGACATGCTGCCTATCACGGAGGATAACCTCCATGCCATACCGCTTATCGTGGAGAGTAGCCTCCGTGACACAGCGCTATTGTGGAGGCTCACTGCCTTAAAATCTAAAAATATCTTTGAAACACTTCGAAGAATTCCAAAACATTTCCAATACACCCTTTTAACATCTCTAATAGGCATGAGGTATATGAAACATGATCATAACAACGTAAGACATGAAATTTTTCCAGGAATTCTCGACTTGATTAAGATTGATACAAGACATGAAACAAGATTTAGAGGGACATAAGAATTGAAGCATTCCCCACTTCCAATGATACGTCTAATAACCCTCAAATGTAATAATACTCCTCATATTTGACTTCAGCTATGAATATCATACTTCACCATTTCAATCTTACAATTTCCCCACAAAACACATCACCATAAGAGCCTGAGTCTAACTATACATTGTTTTCATGTTAAAGCCTAATCTGGAGGTAAAAGGTGCTAACATAAGCTACAGGGCTCTATACCCTACATCCACCCTATCACTATAGAAAAACAACATCATGTCTTAATCAAGAGTACTAGCCACACAACACAATGGTTTGTGTATCTATCAACCCCAACATTCAAGCCTATCTTTACTACACCTACTTTACGGATCTCCTCACCATAATTCTAGCAACCTCTATCACCTTCACAAAGATTTTCACCACATATTACCCTTCAAACTATTTCACATAACAAAAGTTTTATCTCACTCTTCCGTATCATCTATAACCTTAGTTCGAGTAGCCACACCAAACTTTTACAGTAAAGATCATCCACTCTTTAGTCTAAAACATTACTATGCTTCCATAACCACTATTATGTTGACACAAGGGGAGTAACTAAGGATCTAGAGTACGAGTTTTGAAAATAAGAGTGACAATATTCAATTACAACGTTATTTGTTGCACTAATCAAGGTGGGTTCTGTGACGTAAGATATGATCCAATCATCACGAAGGGCTTCACACATCAAAATGTTTAGATCATAATTAAAGGGTCTAATAATAGATATAGATTGTGTAGAGAACTAAAAACTTAGGCATATGCACCATTTGAATACGTAGGATATTGGTAGAATGTCCCCTTAAACTGAAATAGGAGAAATGTGCTAGAGTAAAATAGTGTTATCGTGACTCATCCCTGAAACTCACCCCCACGCGATAATTCAGATTTGCATCATCTTCCCCTTAGCTCAAAGGTCACTATCCCAATCTTAAAAGTATATCCCCTTATAAAATCTATATGCACAACACTTTGCACATAGAGGGGGAGGGGTATCACTATGTATAAGAACACAAACTCACCTCAACAGCTTTAATATGAAAATACTAAATTCTTTCTAGGACATCCCCTTCAAGGATACTAATCATAACTTCCTCCAACCTCTAAAGTCACTGCCTTATAACTAACATTTTCATGGGAATAGACATCTATGATTCTAAACACTCAACACTCCATTTTCAACTCCTTAGAATACTTGCATTACATCTCTAATATCATAATCTCATAACTTAACAAACTTAAAACTATACAAAGAGTTCACATAATTTATCTATTTCTCCCTTAATTCAGCGTTACATAACACCATATAACAACTTCTTAGATTTCTCCATACTAAGAAATATAAGGACATAAGCTAAGCATACATGGCACTCATAACTCAAGACCGAGTACACTTTATTCTTATAACCTAAGGCTCTTATCCATCTAATGATTCAGCCACCATTTCTACTTTAACAATAGACCTTATGCATATATCACAATTACACACTCCAATATTTCATAAGTCATTAACCAAAGTTCTTTCACACATTATATCAAACCTACTAATTCACTCCTACAAATCATGCATCACTATCCTCGAGCTAACATTCTTATCATCACAATCAACATCTAAAGTTCAAACTTAGTGTCTAGAAACAATCATGTATCACCAATGAAAAATCCTGCGTAATATACTAGTCCATCAATTAAAGAAATCTACCTGCATTCCTTATTTAACTTAACTACAGCCCACTAGCACATTCTTCCTCACCATATTACTACTACACCTTAAGTTCTATTACACACCTTCTCACATACCAAACTAACTTACAACTACTAGATAAAAAAATCAAGGGACCTTTGGCGTATTAAAACCACCTAATAAGGATGGTTGATCTTAATCTTACTACCCAATCCATTACGGTCTATGAAACATTCACCTCCTCACGTTACATCCTGCTTACCCATGCATAAACCCCAACTATCTTTAAGATTCTATAAACACCACTGAGCCCCCTTTTTCTAAGATCTCTCCAAGTGAAGGCTGAATTCATAAATCATTAGCCGACCAATCCTCCATTCACAACCTATGATTTATTTCACTACTACAATATCTAGTCCTCATAATCTCCTTTCTTATTTAAACTAAAGATGCAAATGTTGTTAATAACCATTCTCTTTTACCAACTACCATAAGAGCATATCAACCCCAACACTCACTTAAAGGTCATGCAATTACAACTATCTCTTTTTCACTAAAAGTTACCCTCACTTCAACTCCTAAACGTAAGACTTTATATCACTACTTTGGGATCACCTTACTATTCATAGGCCATAACACCCACTCTTATACTACCTATAGGATAGAAATTCTACCCCAATATTCGGATACAGATCTTTTCCCTTAAGTGTGACATCTGCTATAAGGTTCTTGAAAGGGGTAAATTATATATCTTACCTTGGGCTAAAAAGCATTATTCATGAAGTTAGTAGAGGTACACTCTTGAATCAATACATCTTGATGCACTAATGGACTCCTTTCAAGTCCCTTTGTCATTCCACAACTTTAGATAACTCATTCAAAAAGGATCATACTATTAGGAAGCTAAGCCATTTGCACTTGTATGGCCTCAAGAATAAGACATAGCCCATAAATTAAAGCAACAAAAGAAGTTGTATAACTTTTATATGGACAACACAATAGCACGATCTGGAGTATGAAAGAATGAAAAAATATTTCCTAAATGCCTTGTAGCGTCTCCCATATAAGTGTGGCGCATTACATACCCATAAAGAGACTCTAATTAACATGACTTTGTGGAAACCCAATTGACCACGAACCTAGGATCTGATGCCAACTTTGTCATGACCCGAACTAGGGCTTGGCCATAACGGGTATCTCAAGTCCAATAAGGACCAGAGACCACCCCCTTTGCCTAGTCAAATAGAACACAATATAAGTATAGTAGTAGAAATCCAAACATAAAACAAGATAGATACCTATGACTCAAAAGAAATCTAAGAGTTCAACAACCAATCCCAAATCCACAATAATCCACATAGCCTCTAAATAGAACCAAAATCAATCTAAGCCAGGACATACCCCTAACCAGATCCCAAAGAAACCAAATGGTAGTCTATGACACAAAAGAAATATGCTTTTAAAATGATAACCTTTTAGAGAATAGAAGCTCACCACTTCAAAGAAGATAGCTGACAACCTAGAAATCTATCACTACATAGGAAAATAGAAGTGCCTTTGGAACATATATTGTGTGGGGATACAACATCCGGATATGGTTAGTGGGATGAGCACAAGCATGTAACTCAGGACTAAAGGATAAGATAATGCTATGATCAATAGTTCAAAATCACTCAAATCCAATGCACATAATCAATGTGTGTGTGTATATAAATATATAGCACATGCTGGGATAAGAAACAAGGCTTAACATGTACTTTAAACCTTTAGCGTGGATTGTGTAGCTTAACCATCATAATAATAGTGCCCACAGGCTATATGGGCCCCAGCTCTCACCCCTGGTCAGGCCCCAGTATGTGTAGCTACACAAACCAGAGAATAATGATATATATATTTATACATGGGGGACTCGAACCTCCCAATCATGTACTAAGGTGACTTAAGCACTCAATCATGTAATGTAATATGGGGGACTCAAACCCCCCAATCATATAATAAGGGGGACTCGAACCACCCGATCATAATCAAGAGGACTCAAACCCCAAGCTATTTAGATCCCTATGCCAGCAAATGCGATTTCTAGTATTAGTCCCTCAGGACCTCCAGTTTCATGGCCTAGCAACACAACCCTGTTTTAAGCCCTATTAAAGCATTTATCACACATTCTTATCCATTGAATCATATTACATATTTAGGCAAACACTGTAGGTATCGTCATACCAACTATACTTGCAAGGTAATATCAACATGCAAACCAATTATCATTACTTAGGGTAATTCACAACCCTCTTGGTTCAATTATACATTAGCTTGGAGAATTACATAATCCCATAAGGTTCGATTCAAAATTATTATGCTTCATTAGCTTTTCACATTATGCAATAGTTCAAGAGTAGTTCAATGTGCATATCTTTCATATTCAAAACTAATATCACAATATGGGATGAGGTCATTATCACTTTAATGGTCAATATTCATAAATTAGGGGAAATCACAATCCCCTAGTTTATTCGTTATACCCATGCACCCCACAAGTTCAAAACCATGAATAAAGCATAAGCAATCATATGTAAACAATGGAAAACATTGTTCAATAATAAACATTCAAAACCCTCAACCCGTGTTTTGAAACCAACATTAAACCACATGAATAACTATTTAAAACACATGCTTTTAAATAATAACAGTTGGGGAAGAGTAACATGCCTTTGATACACACGAATTTTGAAGCAATTTGGATCTTGGAACCTGAAAGATAAACGTATGATGAAACCCATTAGATTTTCTTTGATTTTGTGTTTGAGGATGGAATAATAGCTTTTTTGTTGTGAAAACTGATGGAAATAGGTTCATAGAGTATTTAAAGGTTATTCATAGGTAAAAAGACCTCATTACCCCTCATCCTATGGGAAATAACATAAAACAGCGCAACTATTACATAGCGGCATGGCATGGACCTTATCGCGGAGGTTAGCCATCCTTTGTGACACACTAAAATCGCTGACCCTCACAAGTTCCTCACAAAAATGCTCATAATTTTTTGCTCGGGTATAGGATTAAGGCAAAATCAGGTGCATTGGTAAGAGAACTAAATTATCTATAATTTTGTGGGACTTATTCCAAAAAATTCAATATATTCCAGAAGTTATATAGGTTCAAAGTTGACCCTTGTTGGTTCGAATACCAAAATTTAATCAAATCAAAAGCTCTTAACTCAACTTTGCTCTAAGTGTTTCCTATAAATAATTTTCACCTCGATAATACTTTTCTCACTAGGCTAATGATCATGATACTTATATTTATATACAAATTATTATATTCGAGTTTATACATGTAGGAATAATGGTTCAAATTCTAGCCCAAAAATGTGGGGTGTTACAATAATGATCTTTCATCTCATCTACAAATTTTTATTTAAAAGATCATAAATGATCCAACAAATGTTATGAACTGATTTATAGTCATGATGACACCTAATAAATTCCACCAGTAGGTAAACCAAACCATAGTCCGAAGATAACACAATGGGTTAATTTGGTAGAAAATGCCCAACATAGGCGTATTTCAAGAACACAATTTATAAATCGGTAAAGCATTCGACATAGATAAAAATAGTCAATACAAGATACCATTCCACGACTTGATAGAGCTCGTACAAGAGCATCTAATAGTATTACAACTAATGACTTAGAATAGTTAACAACATTTATCTCGGTAACAAAAGACTGAATATAATAATAGAGGGAAATGGGCAAATTGAACTCCAATAGCTCACCCTATCTTCAAAAATATCAACACAGCACGATCAACGATCAACGATAATAGCTTGTACTCGAATCTATACCAAAAAAGTACAGAAGTGTAGTATGAGTACCAAAATAACGAGTACTTACTAGGCATCATCGGCCGACTGAGCTAAACCATGATATCAGTATGATAAAATGCAAGATAATATAACTAAGTCAAGGTATAGAAACCATACCAAATCATCTCCAATATTGTTGTACATAATAAGTAATTTAACCATAATAACAATATAACACAAGATATCAACACATGCCAACATCGACGTGCAACATAAGTAAATAAATCGGAATAATAATGCATCACAAGACAACACAAAAGCAATCGAACTACAAAATTGGCTCCCATGCGCCAATTCGCGCAGAAAGTAAATAACTCATCACAAACTCTCATATGCCTGGAGAGCACACTCAAAGATAAAATAAAGCCACCATTCATTGTTACAACTAAACAATTCATTATTTAACCAACATCCCACAATTTATCATCAATCGGTCATTTATCACATATGGCAATGTACCCACATTCTATAATTACCATCATTTAACAACGTTATCATCGTTAGTCACTAGCCATCATCTATTAGCTAACCATCTCTTATTAACTAATCTATTTGATTACTTGTCATCATATAACCTCTAGTAATTATTTAGGAACTATTAACCACATATTCACTAATTTTCATTTATTAGATAACCATCATTTATCAACTAACAACATTTATTAACTAGACATCTTTTATCAACTAATCCCCATTTATAAACTAGTCATGATTAGTCACTTAAATAATATCCACCACTAATCCTTATTTAGCACAAATCATCAACTATACCACCTTATAAACTTTTATCACTAATCAATAATTATTAGTAATCATCAAAAGCCCACTAATTATTATTTTTTGTCACCTTCATGCTATAATCAGCATCCCTAATATCAATAGCACACCCAACTACATATAAGGATATATATATATATATATATATATATATATGTATGTATGTATATAAATATTAGCCATACAATAGAGCATAGTCGAACTAGAATCGATAGATGCACACATAGGCACATCAATATAATCATCCTCCGACCTTTTCGGGTATCAACATATCATAATAATCATCCTCCGACCTAGTCGAGTATCAATATATCATCATAATTATCCTCAGGTCGTACCGGGTATTACTATATCATCATAATCATCCTCCAACCTTGCCAAATATTAATATATCATCACAATCATACTCTGACCTTGTCGGGTATTAATATATCATCATAATCATCCTCCGACCTTGCTAGGTATCAATATATCATCATAATCATCCCTCCGAAATCAAGCCGACATAATCAACATCATCATCATCTTTTAAAATTAAATCGAGTATATATATCATCATAATCAACATCAATATGTCCAAAAGATTAATCACGTGAGTACTTAACAACATAACCATGAACATAATATACTAACATGATCAATAATCATAATCAAAATTTTGAACTCTGGCATAACCAATAGCATGATTGTCAATATAATAAATAAATCTTTGGCATGATCGCTAATATAGTAAATAAGTATTCTCTTTAGCGTAATCCATAGCATATCAATGTGCTTTATCAAAACATAGGCAATAACTTATCAAGAGCCTAATTTAGGAATTATCATTAGCATAATTAATACCTAATCCATGGAATAAATTTTAGCTTATTCATAGCATAATCAATGGCTTAATCATCAATGTAGTCAATAAGCATGTCCTCTAGCATGAACAAAATCCTAAATGCAAATTTATCGATGAGCATGATTTCTAGTGTAATTAATAGCTCATTCGTTGGCTCAATCAATAGCATAATTTATTAGCTGACTATAAGCTTAACCAATAACTTATCGCAACATGATTCACATCTCATCATAGCATAAGTGACAATCTAATCCATTAGTATATGAACATTTCTTCTAACGTCATTATTAACATAACCATCAAGTGTCAAGGTTCCTCAATATCACCTCGAAAGGGCATTCTCTAGGCATTTAATACATGTATAAGGGTTCAAGAAAACTAATCATCAATCTTGACTTAAGGTGAACCAAAGCGCCCACTTCTAAATCCACGGAATACATTCTAAGTCAAATTCTACCCCAAACTAGGCTAAGGTATCTAAATCCACTCTTAGATGTATAGCAAGCCACATTTAGCCCTAAGGTAGAGATTCTTCTCTAGCACTTTAACTAGGTTAATTGGAAACTATGACAACCATCATTAGTGTAACAACTAAGGCCAATTTACCCTAAGCATGAGTAACTAGAATATTTTACTTAACTTGAGTAATATAAGGCATTCTCATGCTAAACATGAGTAATGAAGTCCAATTCACCTAAGGCATAAGGGAACAAGTCAAGTATTTCAACTCTACGGTTTCAAATTACCCAATATGGTTCAACTAACTCAAGTCTTGTATTTCATCAATCCAACACCTAAAACTCATTCCAAATCCAACATAATACTATAAGAATACTATGAGATAGATCAATCTAACAAGGGATAAACCTAGCCTACCTCGATGCCGAAGAAAGCTCAACGAACTGCTAAACCATCATTTTTCCCTTTCGAGAAGCTTCTTCAAGATAACAAGCTATCATAAGCACATTCTAGTCATCAATACGAGAATAACGATACACATATTTCATCATTATGCTTCAGATTCAAAAATCACACAAAAACCCTATGTGTGTCTCACTTACGAAAATTGCATTTTCAAAATTAACACAATATTATTACAAGCTCAAGAAATCATTACTTTAAAAATGGGTGAAAACCAATCTAAATTGGGGCTAAAATCAAGCCCAAAAGGTTTTGGGGTTTTGAGCAAGAAATCAATGAAATCCACTAAGAAAAAGGTGAATTCTTACCTCAAATTGGAAGATAATCATGAAAATAAATGTTAATCACACTCCTAAATCACCCTCAAGTCTAAATTGCAAGTTATCCCTCTTCTTAGGGTTTTTGGTCTCAAGAGAATGATGAAGAATGGCCAAAATCATGGAAAATAGGTCCTTCTATACCCAGTCTAGATACTCGGGAGTCACTATTGCGACCCCAAGGTTGGAGATCGCGGCATCTCACTTATGCCACCTGAGTCACGATCGCGACACCCATTCGCGATTGCAGTATCTTCTCTGCTCGAGTGAGTTATAATCACGGACAATAATGTCACTATCGCGGTGCACCAAAAATCTGGAGCACTAGATTTTTCCAAGTCCAAAATAGGCTCGATTGGGTGCTCGGGATGCATTCGGAATCCCGTATACACAAACGACTATCCAACCATACAAAATTTGATGTTCTAGACTCAATGGCGCACTCGAATTTTTCATTCGAGTTCGTTTTGATCAAATGTGGGTCCCACAACCAAATTTCATTTTCTAAACTTTTTGACCAATAGGAAAAAATGAGTTCGAGTGCCTCGGGACCCAAACCAAAGTTCTACCTAGCCTAAAATCGACATTAAGGAGCTGGTGGTGCAATTAGAATTTGCATATGAGATGGTTTAGTGAAGTTTTCATCTAGTGGTTATTTGGAACCATCAAAGACTTCATAATAACGAATTGGCTCTAAAAATCAAACAAATTTTCCAGAACTGTCAGCTCCAACAAATGACTTGGCACAGCTATAGAGAAGATCTAACGGCAAAAATAAGCCGGAATATGGAAAATAACCTGAAGGGTCATTCAAACGATAACAACGTTGATTCATGACAATATCCAAACTTTTATAAATAAAGCTACTCAATGACTTCCTATAAGCAAATGTTATCAACTTATTATCGTTCGAAGACATTAAAATATAAAAATAAAATTCCCATTATTTATAACAATGAAGGCCATTGTTAACGTCAATAATTTATTTCCAACGCTAAAAACATGAAGTTAACATGAATAATAGCACAAAATGACCAAGAAATACAGATAGTAGGAAGTTGGAAATCTGCCATGAAGAAATATTCGATATGAGACTTATTGTCAAAACTTTATGATACAAGCAAATGAACAGCATCACATATAAGAGTGAAATTCAATAAATAACAAAACTAACCCCTGGAAATATTTTTCTTAACATCTAGATTGAACGAGCAGTTCCCTTTCGCGAACCAACTAAAACTTTTAGAACTTGTGAGTTACCTCGAGCCTACTAACAAACTTAACTGGCTAGAAACACCATTTGTGCTTGACCTTATACTAGTCATAACTCGTATTCACTAGCCATAGTAATATATCTCGCCCAAGGAAGATCCTGGTAGACACTTTTCTCAATAATCTTCAAGTAGAAAACTTGACATTCATTGAAAAATACATATTGTTACAATGTTAAGAACATGCTATATCAGCTTAGAGAACAGATGAAAACACAAATATACTTTTGAGTTTCCTAATTGGAATCCAAATATTAGTCTATATTGTTGTTATTTATAAACTCGTCTCCACTATTAAAAATTAAAGTTATTTAGATGGTTACCAGCAGGATTACAACTTATATCTGTACCATGAAAACAGACAATGTTCACCCATGGGTAACTAGACTTTAATATATGCAGTTATTGTAGATGAAAAGATAACAATCAACTATCAATCACCGTCTTCCGGCACAGAACCCATGCCCCCGCTTTGCCCCTCTTTTCGTATTGCATACTGTCAAATTCCCAATATCATTTGAAGTGTTGACCCTCAATGTAATTGCCATTTCTAATCCCTAATGCCATTTCTAATCCCTAATGCCATCTGACTCCCCTCTTACCTTCCCAGCCTAATAACCAGTCAATTACATAGATTCTTAATATGATAGTGTGACATCCTAAAATAACCCCTAGGCATGACAGGCTGCCGCTAACACCACTTGCTAAGAGAATGATTCCTTATATATGTACAATGCCTATAAACACTAAGATAAAACCATATGCAACTCCAAATACATAAATAATCATTAACGCAAAGTAATCCAACCAAATATTGTATAATGGTTTATGAAAACGACAATAGCTTAGCTAATAAATTTCTAGCCCAAATCCCACACTAAGGTCATGGAGCATCTAAACAAAGTTACATGAGTTCAACTTTCGGGCATGCAAACCCAATGAAAAGAAATATAATCTAAAACTAGCTAAAGTTGGATAATAACCTCCACAAATAATGTGAATGTTCACCTCAGCAATGGAATCCACACGTACATACCATTAGCCACTAGTCCCTCATTCTGCAATGGTATTTGTAGATATACAAGTAAGAAGTGATCTATATATAAATATAACCCAGTAAGATCCTCGACTCACTACTTTAATACCCCTGAAACAAGTGTTAGAAATTACACGGCACAACAAATGCATAATTAATATGTACATAATATCTTTAAAACATAACGCCCAATAAGATCCAAACGAAGGTTCGAAAAGCCACTATGTATCCCAACTCAATTAACTCTCACGGCTTGTCAACAGCAGTGAATGTGATCAGCCTAGCACTCAAAAAAGCCTACGACAACATATATAATGCCCTAAAAGTCTATTACGGTAGCATGTACAAAGCCCCTAACATATTACGGCTGACATATTGCGGTAGGATAAGTATGCCTCTAACATATTATGATAGTTATGTATGCCCCTAGAGACTATAACGACAACGAAGAAAATATATTCAACGCCCCAACGTCACCTCACATATTACCACTAAATAATTCTCAGTACACTTCACAAAATACATATCCACGGCTAGTCAGAGACCACCAATTCTACCAAGTCCACGCTTGTCCCAACACCATGAACTAGACAGAAAAATACAATTTTTTAAAGCAAGCATGAAAGCTTAAAGTCTCACTTAGCACACTAATGATAAGTTCCCCAACCTTACAATTTGTAGAACACCAATCAAATAGCCTCCAATGGCTTCAATATATGCAAAAATATTAAATAACGATATCAATTACGCTATTCGAGTCAAGTCCCAATTTTTCTAAGGTCCATGTTTACAGCTAACTCTTAATATCTCACACCTTAAATCATGAATTAAAGATAATCTAACAAGATAAACGTGCTAAAATAGAAATTTGAAAATACTGTCCAATAATTTCTAACCTTTAATGTCAATAATGTCACTATTTATATTTCTACGCTGAGAATAATTACCAAAGATAATAATTTCTCTCATCACCAACCAATCATTGCCTCATAATGAATATTCCCTATATATTCCCTATTTGATTTTTGTTTAAAGTGACGCAACAGAATGTTAAAACAAACATCTGGGAGGAAATGATTTTGATTATTACCTGCTTTGTTTCTTCTTCTTCTTTATTTTTTTCCAACTAAATAATCAAGATTAATTAACACTTATCCTTCATTTAGTAGCAAACAACTTACCCACCATGAAGAAAATTAAACACATATTAGTTGTTGTTTTCACTGTTTTCAGAATTCTATGCCATAGATCTACAAATAAATTTCATACCTTATCACTTCACGAGGATGCCTGCAATCGTTGTTTAGATACTCTCTATTGTTGTTTTTTACCCATTTGTTGTTCTCCTTCAAAATAATAGGATCAAAATATAGTCCTAGTATTCTATTTCTTACGTTAAAAAGCTGAACAGGGGGATGGGTAAGGCCCACTCTCTTTAAATTCTCTTAATTAACAATTATAATTGATTAAAATTATCAATTAACCCTTCATTAAAATAATTGGGTCATTACATTACCCCCACATAAAATAATGTTCGACCTCAAACAGATCTAGAATCATACTTAAAGTGCTAAATAAGTGAGGATATCTAATTTACATCTCCTCCTCGGACTCCCAATTAGCCTCTTCGGTTGGATAATTACGCCATAATACTTTGACTAAAGCTATCTTTTTTTATCTCAGTTGTAGTACTTGCCTATCAAGAATTACTATCGAGCTTTCCTCATAAGTTAGATTCTCATCAAGCTCTACATCCTCTGGCTGGATCTTATGACCATCATCACGAACATATCATCTAAGCATAGACACGTGAAACACATGATGAACTATACACAATCTTGGAGGTAAAGCAATCCTATATGCCACTAATCTAATTCATTCCAAAATCTCATAAGGACCACCGTATCTAGGACTTAGTTTACCTTTTCGGCCAAATATCATAATTCCTTTCATGGGAGAAACTTTTAAAAAGACTTTTTTCTTTTTATGAATTCCAAATCACGGACCCTTCTATCTGCATAGGACTTCTGTCTACTTTGTGACATTTTAAGTCAGTCCCATATCACTGCAACCTTTTCCAATGCTTGCTAAACTAAATCTGGACCCAATAACTGGCCTCGCGCGAGCTCAAACCATCTAATTGGTCAATGACACTTGTTATCATATAGAGCCTTATACGGTGCCATTTGAATGCTTTACTGGTAGCTATTATTATAATAAAACTCTGCCAAAGACAACTGGTTATCCCAATAGCTACCAAAATCAACTGCGCAACCTCTAAACATGTCCTCTAAGATCTGAATAACTTGTTTAAACTGTCTGTTAGTCTGTGGATGAATAGTTGTACTCATCTCAACTTGCGAACCTAATAATTTCTAAAAAAAATTTCAAAACTTAGAAGTAAACTGTACACCTCGATCAGATATGATTGAAATAGGCACACCATAAAGCCAAACTATCTCCCGAAGGTAAATTTCTACTAACTATTTTGCACTATAAGTAACACGAACTGGTATGAAAAGGGAAATTTTTTTAATTCTATCCACTATCACCCAAACTGAGTTGTGTTTCCTAAAGGTACTTGGCAACCCAACAACAAAATCTATAGTAATCCTTTCCCACTTCCACTTTGGGATAATCAATTTTTGCATCACTCCGCCAGGTTTTTGATGTTCATATTTGATCTGTTGACAATTTAAAAAACTAGTCACATGTTTTGTTTCAAAATATCAAACTTCATGCCTTTTCACCAGTACAATTCTCGCAAGTCTTGATACATTTTCATAGCACTAGGTGGATAGAGTATCATGGGCTATGAGCCTTATCGAGAATTATTTTCCTCACATTACCCATAATGGGGACACATAATTTCCCATGACGGTGTATCACACCTTCACCACACTGCCATTCTGCACTTGATCTCAAAGCCTGTCAAGGTAGGGATCATCATATTGGCAAGACTTAATTTGTCCAACTAAGGATGATTGAACAGTCATAACTGTAAGTAACTTGCCAAGCACTGTGTGATCAATTCGAACTCCATGATTGGCAAAAGCTTGAATATCCATAACCAAAGGTCACCTTTCGGCAAAAAATTGAGACATACTAACCATAAACTTCCTATTCAAGGCGTCTGCTGCCACGTTTGCCTTGCCAGGATAATACAAGATAGTAAGATCATAATCCTTAAGTAACTCTAACCATCTTCGTTGCCTCAAATTTAGATCTCGTTGCTTGAATAAGAATTGTAGACTCTTGTAATCAATATAGATTTCACACGACTCACCATAAAGATAATGATATTAGATCTTGAGTGCAAATACAATCGTGGCCAATTCCAAGTCTTAGGCTAGATAATTCTTCTCATGGACCTTTAACTATTGAGAATCATATGCCACCACTTTACCATTCTACAGTAAAATACAACCTAATCCAATTCAAGACGCGTCATAATAAATAGTGAAACTGCCCTCTACCATAGGCAAAGTCAAAATTGGAGCCAAAATCAATGTCGTTTTTAATTTCTGAAAACTTTTTCACATTCATCTGACTACTGAAAAATCATATTTTTCTGAGTCAAGCATGTCGCGGCTACCTTTGAGAATCCCTTTACAAACCTCCTATAATAATTAGCTAGTCCCAAGAAGCTACATATCTCTGTAACAGTATTAGGTCAACGCCAATCTCGAACTGCTTCAATCTTTATTGAATTAACATGAATCTCATTTATAGACACCACATGCCCCAAAAGGGAAACCATGCCTAACAAAAATTGACACTTTGAGAACTTGGCATAAAGCTTTTATTCTCTAATTGTCTACACACAACTCTCAAGTTTGTCCATGGCTTGCCTCACTCTGAGAGTAAGCAAAAATGTCATTAATGAACATAATCACAAAATGGTCTAAGTATGTCTTGTAGGTATATTAGTCAGTCCAATAGACATCACTAAAAATTCAAAATGCCCATACCTGTTCTGAAAAGGTGTCTTAGTGATCTCTTCAGCCTTGATTCTCATCTAATGATAACCTAATCTCAAGTCAATTTAGAAAAGTGAGTAGCCTTGTAACTGATCGAATAGTTCATCAATGTGAGGCAAAGGATATTTATTCTTGATAGTTTTCTTATTTAACTGTCTGTAGTCAATGCATATCCTTTCGTGCCTTCTTTCTTTTTCATAAATAGCAGAGGTGCACCCTAAGGTGACACACTAGTCCTAATGAATACCTTGTCAATTAACTCCTGGAGTTGGAACTCCAATTTTCACAACTTAGTTGGAGCCAAATGGTAAGATGGAATAAAGATAGGTCGAGTCCCTGGCATAAGTGAATGTTGAACTTAATTTATCTCATTGGAGGTAGCCCACGAAAATTATTTGGAAACACATCAATAAATTCCTGAAAAATGGGAACATTGCCAATAGAAACTTTCTCTGCCCAAGTGTCATGAACAGTAGCAATAAAACCCAAACACCCATGATTAATCATTCGCCGTGCTTTACATAAGATATTATCTTTTTCTGAGTCACAAAAGTCATACCTTTCCACACTAAAGGTGGTTCTCTAAGTATATCAAGACGTATAAGCTTAGCAAAACAACCAACCAAAGCATAACATGACGATAACCAGTCGATACCCATAATCACATCAAAGTTAGACATTGGAAACATAAGTAGATCAACTATGGTGTCCCTACCCTGAATAGATATCATACAATCTCAATAAACACTATCCACTGATAAGGTCTTCCCATTGGGGTCACAATAATATATAGATCAATAAGAGTCTCAATCCTTCTCTCTAAGAATAAAGCAAAAGATGGAGATGTTGACACCCAATTTTGGCTCTTTATACTTAAAATTAACGTATTTAAATGCTCTGGCCGTTAAATAACACAAAATATAATTTTTCACATATTTTGGACAATGATGAAATCTTTACAATTTTTTTTTAAAACTGAGCCCGCTTTTTAACAAAAATTATATTTTTAAATACATATATGCACACATACCTTTTCAATTTATTTTGATAATTATTTATTCATTACTAACATTTTTATTACAAGTGTTTATACAGGTTATTGGGAATACTCGTCAGAAATGGCCTTCAAAGAAGACTTTAAATTTTGTATTGTATTTTTATATTCTTATACTTGTACAAATATTGTCATAGTGAAAACTTTATTTTTTGGGGTGTTGGACGAAAAATTATTTACACAATCCTCATCACACATTTAGGCAAATCTAGGCCGTTAATATTTATATTAAATCGATTTAGATATTTAATCAAATAATTCATATTTTTCTACTAAAATATTACATAGTCTTTTTTCTTTAGAACAATTTTTCTTTATTCAATCTTTTCTTTACATGAATATTAATATATTTTTGTTTACAATAGAACACGCATTATATTATTTCAATACATATTTTATATTTGTATTTAGAAACATTGATTTTTTCTCTTCCCCTTTTAATAAACCTAAGTCTGGTCGGTAACCACATTTGTGAATTCTGAAGGGTGCCTAACCCCTTTCCTTCAGAATAATTTGAACCCTTACTTGAAATCTAAAATGGTTATTGTAGATTAAATAAAGTCACACTTGTTAAACAATAAATAGGTTTTCTATTTTTCCTTAAAACTTAGGTGGCAACTCTATACAAAATTAATTCTTTTAAAGTCCATCATGACGTGCTCATTTTAACCTTAGGTAAAAATAGGGTATGACAGAATGACGACTCTGCTGGGGATGCAAGGTTCTAACCATTACAGATTTAGGTAAATATTTATATTTTTTAATTATTATTTGTTTCTTTCTAATTGTCTTGATTTATCTTGGTTGTGTGGCATAAATTGTTATTTGTTATTATTTTATATAGCTTATTTATTTGTTTATTGTTTTATATAAATTGTCATCCCATTCATATTTTTTCCATTTGGAAAAGCTGACACAATCACACGTACAAGTGAGGTGTGTTTTGTGCACCCGCAAATTTCTTTCAAAATCCTAAATTTTAGGAAAGTTGGCGTATGCGCGGGGTGTCCAGATCTTTTTCTATGTGCCCGCGTAGTCTTCTCGCTCGAGTAGTCCACTCGGGAACCATAAGTCTAGCAAACCCACTCTTCATAGAATAAAACTAAACCAACATCTTTTTAGGTGCATGCATCATTAGTTATCTTTATCCAAATGTCTAAAGGGTTCATGATCCAAGTTGCACGTTATCATAGTATTTGTACATATTTAAAAATAATTATGCATATAAATTAATTATTTGCTCTAAATTGATTTACTTTAGTAGGAAGGTGTAATCCAATCATTTTTTTTGCATGGCAGATCAGTTAAAAGATGCACCTTACCAATATTGTCGATAACTGTGTATAGGACTGAACTATGCAGACCTGATTCTTGTTTTCACAAGATACGTAGACAACCCTCACTTGGGTTCGGTCCCATTATTTTTTCCAAATGAATAAAAAATTTAGAATTTTGACTTGGTTGGTGCCAACACAGTTAGGTGTGTGCGTGAAAAAGAATAAATAGGTATGATGGAGAGGACCGATTATGTGGTAAACCATAGATCCCTTTATTACCTTTTAATCAAACCTGAGTAACACTCAAAAATTCTCTTGCATACATCTAAGACAAGAACAAAGCAAACCTCATCGTTTTAAGTGCATTGTGTGGTGAGCTTTAGACTAGTTCATTGCATTGCATTGTTGATCCAGAACATGGCCTGAATGTCTCTTGAGGCAAAATTCTGAGTTACACTTAGTTTAGGAAAGGATTGTAGGACTCCTTTGACCCGATTGAGCCTTTCACAACCCACCAAATGACATTAATCCCTAGTCATTCCCCTTGAGCCTAAAACCTTTTCTTGGACAACCGCATCTACTCCTATACCATTTTGAGTGCTTACACATACTATCCCTCTCTTGACCCTACCTCCTTAAGCACACTAAATATGTGCAAATTATGGATAATGGTTCAAGATCAAAGACACAAAAGACAGAATATATTGTCTCAGATGAACAAAAATGAAAAAAAAATGACTTCAGAAGGAGAAAAAAACCCCATAAAAAAAGAGATAACTCCAACAAAGGCGGAGAATCATTATCCAAAAAAAGAAGGAAAATATGTTTAAAACAAAGGAAAAAACTCCAATACAAGCTGAAGTAAATACAAAACAAGGGGCAAAGAAGCACAACAAAAAGGATCGAGTGTCAAAGTGCGACAAATGTCAAAAGCATAGATACAGTGCAATGCTCATTGAGGAATTAGTCACATTCAACCTAAATATATTCCTACCCATCTCTAAACCTGCATTACAAGCCGATAACAAGTCCTATAAGATCCTACTCTAAGTATTCTCGCATTAATGGATACTTACATGAAGGCCAAGTCTATGGTATCATAATTGCATTAATTAAATTTCTTTCTGAGTGTAAGTGTATATCTCTGGACGTCTCTATATTCAAAAGAAAAATACTCAAATAGGTGTAAGAACGAGATATTCTTTCTGGAGAGGACACTTGAAATATGAGAATAGGCATAGTTCAAAATCTTTGTTTGAAGCAAAACAAACAAATCTTGTCGATACTTAGGCATGTCTGAGGTACCACTTGAAACTATAGGTGTTATCCTGAAGTTGATCTCGGTTAGCTGGGAAAGAGATGGGGAATTCTTATACACACTAATAATTGTAGGTACCAACTGCAGTAAAGACACATTGTACCATCACTTTGCTCAAAGTGGCATGTTACATTCAAAATAGGTCGTTCATCTTTCAATGAGACACATTGGACCGTCCTTCCATTCAAAGTGACATGTTGCATCTAAGATAGATTGTCCACCTTTCAATGAGACACATTGAACTGTCACTCCGGTCAAAGTAATATATTACATTTAAGATAGGTCGTCTGTCTTTCAATGAGATATATTAGACCGTCATTTCGTTCAGAGTGACATGTTACATTCAAAATAAGTCGTCCACCTTTCAATGAGACACATTGGACTGTCCTTTCGTTCAAAGTGGCATGTTATATTCAAAATAAGTCATCCTTATTTCAATGAGGCACATTGGACCGTCACTCCATTCAAAGTGACATGTTACATTTAAAATAGGCCATCTGTCTTTCAATAAGACACATTGGACCATCATTCCATTCAAAGTGACATGTTACATTCAAAATAGGTAGTCCGACTTTCAATGAGAAACATTGGGTTTGTCCATCCTAAAATAGGACATTTTAAGATAGAAACTCTAAATTGAAGTTCACTTGAATTTTTATAAAAAATAATACTTTGTCGAGAAAAATTGGCTACACATCAACTTTTTTATTTGAAGACTTCTACATTATCTTCAAACGAAAAAGGGCAAATTGTTGATACTCAATTTTGGCTCTCTATACTTAAAATTAACATATTTAAACTCCCTGCCTGTTAAATGACACAAAATGTAATTTTTCACATATTTTTTACAAATGGTTGTAAATTATTGATAATCATCATTATTTTAGGATTTTTTACCAATTTATTATCATATTTTAATTTTGCATAATTTATTGATAATAATCTTTAAATTCGTAAATTTTAGAATTTTTATCCGTTTATTATTATTTTAATATTTTTGCACAATGATCAGCAAACGTACATGACATGACGTCACATTTTTATAATATTTTAAAATTAATTATATTTTTTTAATATTTTCAACATTTTTTATATTTTTTTATAATCACAAATCAATACCTGCATTTCGTACAATTTTTACAGTCCACAAATATTAAGTTAGATTAATTAATTTTACACAGTATAATAATTTAATGTTTTGTCATATTTGATAACAATCACATAAAAAAGAAGGGGACAAAATTTGAGAGGTAGGTTTGTATTTTCTACCCTCTCAGCTGAAAAAAGGGAGAGCCACAAGTACGCACTGATAATTCTTTAAAAATCACAATATATACACACACACAGACACAAAAAATAAAAAAGGAATGAAAATAATAAAATAAAACTTCATCTCCATTTCTCTGTCTCAATCTCACGCTCTTTCTCTCCTTCTCTCCATCACTGTCACCGCCGAAATTAGCCACCGGATGGCTAACAACCAACAACTCCATCACCATCACACTCCTCTTCTCCTTCTCCTCTAATCCCTCACCACCGTCGGCTCACCGAAAGTAATGACTGACGAGTCCGATGCACTGCTGCCAGTACTGCTCCCCTCTCTTTTTCCCTTTTTCACTGCTTCTTCGCCGGATGTGATGACCGGCGAAGTCTCCAGCCACCACCAGCGCTTTCCAACCACCACGCCTCCACTACCAGCCACTAGATTCGGCCACTAAATGTCGCCCCTCTTCCTATCTCTCCTATTTTTCATCGCCACTTCACCATCTTCGGTGAAGCTTTCGGCTATTCCTACTGTATTGCCGCCCCTAATCTCATTTTGCACTTTCATTATGTGTGTGTTTTGTAAATCTGGACGAATTTGATTACACGGCGTTGCTTCTGTGAATGTCGTTGAAGCAACGCCATTGTGTCATTACCACCATGCCGTTACTGCTACTGTTTTGGTGTTTATTTTTTATTAATTATTGTGATTGTAAATATTATGTTGCTTCATTGAATGTGCCATTTTCTTCTCCGTTTATTATTATTGCTCGTCGAAAATACTCCCTTTAATTGAGTTTTTTTTCCCATTGATTTATGTGTTATTGTATATTTTGTTTCCCTGACTTTGCGGGATACAATTTCTTCCTTGTGATTTAATTAATTCTCAAAAAGAAAACTGTTCTGATGAAGCTCCATGGATTCTGGCTAACATCATGGTTGTTTTTTTATTATTATTTTTGTTACTATTTGTTCGTTGTGAAGGGATTAATTTTGTTATATTTTTGGACAACCTATGTCAGTGTTTAGGTGTTTTCATTATTTTTGTTGCCTGTCACTTTCTATTCAATTTTTGGACTGATATGCTCCCTTTTTGACTTATTTTGTAAGTTTGTTAAACTGATTTGAACAAACTACTTTTCATGGCCGATGAAGAAATTTTTCGTCAATTTTTTAGTCCTTCCCAAATAAAAGGCGAACACTAAGTATACAAATATGTAATAAAATAAATATTTTGATCAATGATGAAATCTTTACAATTTTTTTTAAAACTGAGCCCGCTTTTTAACAAAAATTATATTTTTAAATACATATATGCAAACATACCTTTTCAATTTATTTTAATAATTATTTATTTGTTACTAACATTTTTATTACAAGTGTTTATACAGGTTATTGAAAATACTCGTCGGAAATGGCCTTCAAAGAAGACTTTAAATTTTGTATTCTATTTTTATATTCTTATATTTGTACAAATATTATCATAGTGAAAATTTTATTTTTTTGGGGTGCTGGGCGGATATTCTTTATGCAATCCTCATCACGCGTTTAGGCAAATTTAGGCCATTAATATTTATATTAAATCAATTTAGATATTTAATCAAATAATTCACATTTTTTATACTAAAATATTACGTAGTCTTTTTTATTTAGAACAAATTTTTTTATTTTGATCTTGTCTTTACATGCATATTTATATATTTTTGTTTACTCACGCATTATATTATTTCAATACATATTTTATATTTGTATTTAGAAACATTGATTTTTTCTCTTCCCCTTTTAATAAACTTAAGTCTGGCCGGTAACCACATGTGTGGATTCTAAAGGTTGCCTAACCCCTTTCCTTCAGAATAATTTGAACCCTTACTTGGAATCTAAAATGGTTTTTGCAGATTAAATAAAGTCACACTTGTTAAACAATAAATAGCTTTCCTATGTTTCCTTTAAAATTAGGTGGTGACTCTATACAAAATTAATTCTTTTAGAGTCCATCATGTCGTGTTCATTTTAACCTTAGGTAAAAATATGGTATGATAGGAGACACAATACAAATATGTAGAACCAGGATCAATAAGATATTATACTGGTTGAGTGTGAGCATGAGTACCTGCAACATCTCTCTGCATATGTGTAGTAGCTTAACTAGAACCAGAATCTCCCATAGGATGAAACTAGCAATGTGCCCTCTTTTACCATAAGTATAACAAGGACCACCAACTCCAAAACATCGCCCACTATGATTCCTGCCATAGTTAGAACATTTTAGATATTATTCGAACTGAAAGGAACCACTACCCTTTCTCTGCATTTGCTACTAACCTTGTCTAGCTGGATAATTATTCCTTGAAGATTGGCCCACTGACTTCGACTTCATAGGCCTAGACTGTCCACGATGAAAATCACTCTTGCTCCCAGATGGAGCACCACTAAACCCACCTGAATTACGTGCCTTTTTATTTTCTTAATTTATTCCTTTCTATCTCATAATAAGACTCAGAACAGAGAGTAGTATCAACCACCTCAGCATAGAATCCATTATGCATATCCCATATCACAGGACCACGATAACGAGCCCCAAGTTCATCCACAAATCATCTTACTTTCTCTCTTGAGTCTGTAGCAAAAAATAGAACATACCTGGATAATTCAGTGAACTTACCTTCGTACTCACTAACTGTCATAGATCCCTGTTGCAGGTCATTAAATTAGTGTCTCATGTCATCTTGTTTTCTCAATGGAATAAATATGTCCATAAACATGGCTGAAAAATCTGACCAAGTAATCGGTGGTAGACGTGCTTGTCTATCTCTCAAAATGGAAGTCCACCATGCCTTGAGAGACCCTGAGAATAGGAAAGTGATAAATTCTACACCATGAGTCTCCTTCAACCCCAAAGTAGTAAGCATCTTCTCACAGCGATCAATAAATTTTTAAGGCTCAATAGAAGATGGTGTAGCATCAAACTCTGTCAGCTTAAGATCCATGATTTCTTATGATCTTTGGGTTGCCCCACAACTGCAACCGAATGATCAATCGGTTGAGGTGTCTGAATAGACCCAACATTTAATTGAACATTCGTTTGCAAAGTAGCCTGAGAAACTGGAACTCGACCCTAATTAGGCACTATTGCCTCAAGTACATTCAACAATCTTACCACGGCATCTACAGGCAATGTAACTGTAGGTACAATAACTGGAACTATAGTTGGAGCATCCTGATCAACTTGATCCTGCACTTGCTCAGAAGCAAAAACTTGAGGCTGGCCCCCATTACCAACTTCAGGTTGAGGACAGGTCTGTGTCCTAGTCTGAGGCCTAGTCGGATAAGACCCAACTCGACCACCACCACAAGTAGAATCATGTCCAGCACCACATCCGAGAGGTGCATTAGATCGACTAGCGGATGAAGAACCACTTCTCTTAACCATCTGCAAAATAATATTTAAATGTTAGACTTAATTCAACTCAACGCACGAGCAATGACTGAAAATGAAAAATCTTCCTAAATGTTCAGTAGCCTCAAGGTCATAAGTAGTGGGCGCCTACATACCCATGAACAAGAATCTACTAAACACTACTCAATGACCCGGGACCTACAACCTAGACTTTGATACCAACATTGTCACATCCCAAAATAACCCCTAGGCATGACTAACTCGTGCTAAGACCACTTGCCGGGAGAACCAATTCCCCATACATTCACAATGTCTATAAACACTGGGATAAAACCATATGCAACTCCAAATGAATGAAATAATCATTATTGCAAAGTACTCCAACTAGATATCGTACAACGATTAATGAAAACAACAATAGGTTAGATAATAAATTTCTAGCCCAAATCCCACACTAACAACAATAGGTTAGATAATAAATTTCTAGCCCAAATTCCACACTAAGACCATGAAGCATTTAAATAGAGTTACATGAGTTCAACTTTCGGGCACGCAAGACAATGAAAAAAAGACTTGGAAGTCTATCACTAAGAAAAACCAATGCGTATAACAGTTGGTACAACTAGTGCCTTTAATGGCTTATCTGTATGCCAGAAACTGTAAAATAAGGTATTTCAAATTTCATACCTATAGGAGCTTACCTTTAATGCATTTTTATTGATTTTAATGTTATTGTAATTGTAGGCATTTAAGGGTTATGAGAACACTTCCGAAAACTGGGTCTTAAGCCTCACCAACATTGTTTGGAGCATTCAACGGGACTACAAGAACCTACTTTGATGGAATGAAGTAGGTTTCTGATATCTTATTATCTCTTTATTACTACATCTTTCTATCTCATAGTTCAAATATAATTAGTATCTTATTGTTATATAGACAACTAAGGAAGTGATACCGTTAGGCTGTTCATTATATCAATTGTTCCATTGGTGTAATTTTGTCGTTTTTAGAAATGACTTTAGAGCCTGACATGATATGATTGACACCAGTTTTAGTGTTGTTGAATTGATTCAACCAGTAATTATTATAACAGTATTAGGCTGGTCCATTTGCTTCAGGGAATTGGATACTTCCGCATCTTACCCTTCAGGGGTCGATCAAGTTGAAAGCCACTTGCATACGTTTCCTAACACATACTACCTCAGCTATGCTACCAGACGTACCTGCAAAGTCATGGGTATAACAGTCCCTTCTGGCATTCTCGAGATGCATCTGCTGTTCATAAGAATCCTGCAAATGAGTCTATGGCGCCATCTTCCTAATGTCCCCCTTCCATATAAGGGCTATAGGTGTGTTTTTTGTTTTTTCCTTATTATTCTGTCTCACGTTTACCTGAACTTTCATTCAAATTAATTGGTGATTATGATGTATTCAAAGCAATTACCATGTATCAAAATGAAGTGGAACTGGCAAATAACAATTCCTACATAAATCATACTTACATAATTTCATCATCTCACTGCTTTCAGTTCATCGAGTACTTGCATAGATGAGGATTGCTGGGACAATGATGGTGCACTCAACAATATATCTATGACACATCCTCATTTCCCAGTCGAACACCCAAGTCACCTGGTGGTTAAAGATTCTGATTGCCAGCCTTTTGTACCAGGCATCTGGTAGGCAACCGTTCTTAAGCTTCTGCTATTGTGTCTATTTTGCCATGTTGTTGTTGTCGTATTTAACTTCGTTAATTTCTTGTCTAAGTAAAACAATTTTCACTGCACTTCTGCCATTCTTATTTTCTCATGATTACTGTGTGATTTTTCTGAGCTCTAAGAAATCGGGTGTTTATAGCTTTTAACTCTTCTTGTAAAGAACCAACACTTATAGTCATCTTTTCCTAGTTCTAATACTAAAGGTGTCTTAACCAAAATGTGATCCTCTTTCTTTTCTTTTCTCTTCAAAATTATCGATTACGACTTGATAGTTATTCATGATTCAAAACATATGACTTGCATTTTAAATTTGCAACTACTTAACATGTTGCATATTTCTGTGATACATAATGTATCATACATTGAATACTTGAGAACGCTATAAAGTGAGGTTGGAATTCTGTGTGCAGTTGTTATTTGAATAAAACAGCAGTGTTTCAGAAGAGTGTTGGTGCTAATATTTCTTTTTTGTTTTTCTCTAGAATCAGGTACTATAAGATTGTCGAGGGTGATCACATTCCTTTCATTGTGAATCGTGAAAGAGTTGGAGTTCAATCTGATTTGATCTACGACAGCATATTTGAGCGCTGTAGCAAACATGCCTTCAGAAAGAATCCGACGATGCCAAACCATATAGTTTAATCGTTAGCAAGAACTTTCTAAATAGAGGTTAAAAAGAAAAGGGAAGCTGCGATATCAAATACTCTTCTGGTTTGTTGCCCCGTTTTTTCTTCAAACAAAAGTCTATTTTCCCTTTGAAATGTAAATACGAATACGAAAAAAAGTCCACCATCCTTAGTGTGTAGGCTTGCAGAGGAAAAATGTGAATTAAGGATTCATGGCTCACTGGTCTCTTTTAATATCAAAAACATAAAGATAGACTTTCATAAGAATATATTAGAGAGGCTTCTGTTTTAATCATGTGATGATCTGCAGCATCTCAAACCTTTACATGTTGCAAGAAAAAAAACTGGTGGTTGTGCATGATCGTGGTTATTTTTTCTGATTGTATCATGTGAAGATTCTAGTAGTTGTATTATTGTGTTGCTTTGGACGCTAACTGAGCTCAAGATTTGACCACTCTACAGCTAGTGGAATGGATTGGTGTTTAATTTAAATTCATTAGTCAGTCTAACTGGACAAGTGAAAAGCGAAAGTCAAGATTACGTGAAACCAGGTGTAATGTGTGAAAGGTCACTGAGTCATCACAAAGGGGAGTAGCATTGTTTTGTGCATCCAACAACTGAGATTTTATGGAGAAGGGTAGAATTGTGTAGTAGCAGATTCGTAGGTCAATAAATCATTGAAGCTTTGAGTTGTTTAGGCTCGGTGAGGAGTGTTCTTTCTTCTATGCTCTCTTTGGAACAACGGACCATTCATCTCGGCCCATAGATATAGGTCAATTAACCAAGTCATGTTAAATTTGTCTCTTTTGATATATTTCTCGTTTCTGGTTTGACTTAGTGTTGGAGCTTGGGGTTATTTCAGGACAAGTTGAAAACAAGAGATGCAGAGGCCAGTTGTGTGTTTCAAATCTTCAAATGCTTGATACATAAAGCTCGGGTTTTGTCCACAAAATTTGGTAAGAAAGAAACACCAAAAAGAAACAGAGAGACAATGTGTTTGATGTTGTTTAGAATGCATTAACTTCTACCTTATGTTTTTTTTTCCTTGTGTTGTCGTAGAGAATTGGCCTGGCCTTAGCACATGCATTATCATGGGCAGCACATGTATCGTCATTCAGTTGCACATGCCTCTTTTTTCTTGGTTGCAAATTCAAACCATCCTCTACCAGAACTCACATGAAAAGCTGAAAAGAATATTTGAACTTTGAAGGGAGCCTTAACGCAACAATAGTTTTACTTGCTATTTTGTAGATCACTTATTTGAAACGTAGATATAACTTTTTTCGGATGTTGTCGTTCTCTTCTCTTATTGCAATTGTTGTAGAACATTTTTTTTAGTTCTTAATTATTGAGGAAGGGTGGGGTAAATGATATGAGATTAGCACTTGGTACAGGCAAACCTTGTTTTGGTTAATATTGAATTTGGGTTTTTAGTGAGGAGATGAAATGATGATGGCATGAGGTCAACAAAATTGATGAAAATCATGAGAAATTGAGGTTAAAATTCAATAGTTATTAAAAAGGTTAGAGTAATATTTTATCATGAGAAAATACATATAACCCTCCTAAACTTGTACCCATAACTTATTTTAGTACTCTAACTTTACATGTAATTATTTACCCTTAATTTTGTCTCAAGTGAATCTAATACCTCCTCGAATAAGGAGAGTGTCTTTACTCTCCAAAACACGCGTGGAAGAAAGAAAAGGTTATAAAAATTGACAAAGTCCCGATTTATTTATTTATTTTACATTTTTCTCTCTCTCCACCCTTCTTCTTCTATCACAACCACCAAACACACATCATACTTCAACTCCTCCATCGTTCCTCTATCGGCATTCCCACATCTTTCATTCCACCAGATTTTCTTGGCATAGGTAATAGGAGAAAGAGCTTGTTGGTTGTCTATGGCAATTGTTAAAAAGAGTGTAATTGTTATGCTTAAAACTCCAAGGAGGATGTTCAATTCATGACCAAATAGAAATTCAATTCATGAGGAAATTGAAGTTCAATTCATGAGAAAATTGGATTATTTGTTGCGAATTTTATGAAATCGACGGTGGGCCTTGTTAATGCATCTTCACACGCCACCATTTCATCTCCCTCCACAGTTTCTTTAATTTCATTATAATTTATTTTGATAAAATTTTTGTGACCCAATTTCTCGTTGTCATTGGTGTTGTTGGGTGTTGTGGAATTGGCAGCAACCATGAATTATTTTGGAGTTATATTAATGGTGGAGGTGAGAATTCTGAAATTGACGGTGATGGTGGTGATATTGCTCTTGGTAATGGGTACAATGAAGTTAATGGTTTTGAAGATAGTCTTAGCAGTGGTGTTGAGTTTGTGAGTTGATGGTAGCGATAATGAAGGGGATGAGGAGTTGTTGGTGGGTTTGGTGAATCACCAGTGATGATACAGTGAAGGGACGAAGGTTGATGGGTGAAAAGAAAAAAAATAACTTAAGAAATTTTTTTAAAAAAAAATTGACATGTGGAGGTGCGTGTAAAGCACCTCCCACTATAAGTGTGGTTCTCTATTTTTGAAGGGGTAATAAATTTACTTAAAACGTAATTAAGAAGGTAAATAATTACATGTAAAGTTAGAGTGCTAAAGTAAATTATGAAGACAAGTTTACGGGGATTTTTATGTATTTTCTCTTTTATCATTTCTTTAAGGTTTGATAAGTAAACTTGTTAGAATTTGTATTTAGTAGCATACATATATACACCTAACCCAATAGTACATGATATTCGTGCCATCGAGAGATAGCAGTTAAAAGGGCAAAGACTTAAAAGTAGGGGTGTTCATAGATCGGTTTGGATCGGTTATTGGTCAAAATCATAACCAAACCAACTTAGTCGATTTTTAAATTTCTAAAATCAAACCAAACCAAACAAAAAAATAACCGTCGGTTTGGTTCTTGTAGGTTTAGTTTGGTTTGGTTCGATTTTTTCGGTTTATAATTTTAACTAATGATAAAGTTGAAAATTAAAAAAAAAATCAATCCAATCTAACATATGAGATGTTAACCGAGTGTTGTATCTCAACCGTGAAACTAAGATGTCAATTGAGTGTTATACTTTGGGAAAGCTATGAACAACGTCATATGAACACTTCAAAAAATATATTTTAAAACTACATTTAACAAAATGGTGTGATAAACCCCTCAAAAGGTGAACACATAAACTTCTTACTCAACAAGGTTAAAAAAAAAGTTAAAATTAATGATTTTCTATAGTCAAATGAATCTCAGCTATAAATTTCAATATACAACAAGATATTATTTTCACAATTAGTATCATTTGTCATTCAAAGTGCGAAATTCACTTAGAATCTCATAAGGTACTATTAACTAGATGAAGAAATGACTTAATGTGTTACGACTAAAGTTAAATCATGATTAAAATATAAAGTGTAACAAATATTTATATTGTATGTATGAATAATACATAAAAAATTATAATATATATATATATATATATGGTAAAATTCAGAAATGACATACTTGAGGCCTTAATTATTAATTTTGTAGCAACAGTTTCATAATTACATTTTGTAGCAACTTGTATTATGTATTTTTAAAAATTGATGCTATAAAAATACATATACAACTAATTTTACCTCCCTTAAATAACTGAAATTTGTTGAGGTAAATATGGCATAATTACCAATTAATTAATTTTGTAGATTTCGTTTCCATTAAAATAACTTCGATCACGCGACTTCCGTTTCAGCTTAACATCATTGACCAAATTTCAAATTTCAGTTTTCAAAATTAACGAGTTCATCTGAGAAAAAAAAATCAAAATCTGCTTTTTCATTTTTATGAGAAATTTCATCTAATTCAACCGTGTTTTTATGTTCAACCATGTTGTTGTTCATATGAAATTCTACAGTATCTTCTTCGAATTCAACATCAGTTTCAAAATGAAGCATTAATTTCTTTGAATCAAATCCAATTATAGATTCTTCAGTTCAAATTGTTCGAATTCAACTATCAGTTGAAAATTCATTTGTTATTGTTGTTTAAGGTACGTAATCATTAAGTATTTCTGGTTGGATTTTTGTTTCAGCCATTACCGATGCTCCTATTTAGTTTCAATTTTTAATCAAAGCAGGAGGAAATTCAACATGTATAACAAAAACCTTCAGAATTGAAATTTTTTGTTACAAAAATTTAGTTTATTAGTTGTTTCAGTTTTTTAGATTTCATTGATCGACTATTTATTTCAATATTGGTTGTTGTTATTTTGATCGATTTAACAATTGATAAAATTGTGAAGCTTTGTAGTATATTATCAGATTGTATAATCGATTATGAAAATAAGTTAAACAAATTTCGAGTTGAATTTGATTCAATTATTTTATAAAATCATTGCTCAATGGATGATTGAATTGAGCTGCTGAATGTGATGAAATTATGTTCACACAGTTCAAAATTTAATTTAGGTATGTTCCATATGTATTTTTTGATATGTTTAATGTTAACACTGCATATGTATTTTTGAACAGCTTAATGTTAACACTGCATATGTAGTTTTTGGTTTTCTTGTCAGAATTTGATAGTATAACTATTTTTGCTGATAATATACTTTATACAAGTTTTTCTTCAGTTCGATTCAGTGGTCTCTGTATTTGGTTTAATAGTTTTTTTTGTGTTTGTATTTTACGTTAAACAAATTTTGTTTAAATTTTTTTTGAATGGAGATGTTGGTTGTGTAAGTTTATTTGAAGTTAAAGCTGAAAAGTGTTTGTTTTAACAAAGTTATAATTTGACAACATGTTTATATTTGTTTATTTTTTGATTAAATCACGTAGAAATGGGAAGCATACCAGTGTTTGTGAAGCACTCTGGTCGGTGGACGTATGAAAAAAACTACAAAGAATATATCGCTGATGCTATACTGTTGAGCACATCAGCAATATTTATTGAGTTGCACGATGAATTGGCATCTCACTTAAGTATGGATTTAACGAGGAAACATATTCTAATGGAATATCAAATTACTGCTACTGCAAGGCAGATAGAAATACATAATGATATGGGTTTAAAGGTGTTTATATTTCAGAAAAAGCAGTTACAAGACATGAATTGTCTTCCTTTATATGTAAGCATTTTGGAGAAAGTTGTAGGGAGCAACGTGGCTAGTTCTTCTATGTGTGTTGCTGAAAGAATAACCAACTGTGACAATATTCAAACACTGATAAATACAACAAATGAAGGATCTTTAGTGGTTTGTGAAGATACACAAGCATTAGATGTATTTGAAATGGATACTGTGGAGTTGATTATCTCAGATCCACATCACAAACATGTTGAGGAAGACCAGGTTTATCGCTCTAAATGCATTCATTAAGAGATTCGATCATTGTAGACCGATCGTAGTTGTTGATGCTAGTCATCTGAGAGGAATGTATACTGGGGGATTTGTAATAGCATGTACAATAGATGGAGCAGGTTAGTATGAATTTATAATAATTATATTGTAAAACTTATTGAATGTTTTTGTATTTCTGCGTATCACTTGAAAATACATATCTCCTCTAGATATATACATATCTGTATAAAATTACCTAGAGTTTCAAAGTTTCATGAATTAAAACATTTAAAAATGATTATGTTTTATAGTTATGTGTGTCTAAATTTTATTATATCTAATTGATATCATTTATTTGATAAAATATACAGTTTTAATTACCTATATATATAATAAATACATATGCAGTTCCTATATGTATTTTTATTTTATGGAGCATAATTATTTTGTATATACAGATCATATATTCCGTCTGGCATATGGTGTGATTGATTCTGAAAATGATGCATCATGGATGTGGTTCTTTCAGAATCTAAAGGAAGCGTATGGGAAAAGACAAAACATATGTATTGTTTCTGATAGGAATCCAAGCATCATAAAGGATGTTAGCGATGTGTACAACGATGTTCCACATTATGCATGTATGTGGCATCTATGGGAAAATGTTACAAAAACTTTACAGAAAATCACACGATGCATTGTTGGAGATCTTTTATACAATGGCCAAATCATATTCAAAGTCAAATTCCAAATATTAATGGAAAAAGTTGAGGCGGTTGATATTAGGTTGAAGAATTATTTCGAATTAGTTGGTTACGAAAAGTTGGTTAGGTCCTATGCAACAGTTAACCGAGGGTGGAATTTGACTTCAAATATTACGGAGTCAATAAATGAAGTACTAGTATCAGCTAGAGAACTGCCAATTTATGAATTTCTTGAGGAGGTTCGATTATTGTTTGTAAAATGAAATTGCGAAAATAGGCAACAGGCTTTATATACCTTCACACCACTTATTGGAAAGTTTTATGACATACTCAAAGAGAACGAGGCTTTGTGTATTCATATGACAGTATGACCTTTTACATTTTTGGAATTTATACTTCTGAAAAAAAATAATTAATAGAATAACTTCCATTAAGTGCTAAATGAATGGAAACATTTAAAAAAAAACTAAAAAGTTAAGTAAGAAAAATATTATGTAGTCTGCATATGTATTTTTACTCTGTATATGTATTTTTTTCTGAAAAATGCTAGTGTGCTTACAACATACCGTATAAATATGAATTTCATATTTTTGTAGCATATCATTAAACTTTTTATTTTTGTATCAGGTCGTACCAGCCACAGAATATGTGTATACGGTACACGACAAATAAAAACACTATATTTTTTGCCTCAAAAAAAATAAATGTTCATGTAATGCATTTCAACTAGATCAAATACCATGTGCACATGCTTGTACAGTGTTGGAGAAGAAGAATTTTGAGAAGGGGTCATACTGTTGTGATTTGTTTAAACCAAAAACTGCTTTGAAAACATATGATGTTCCCATCTACCCGTTGCTATACAAAGATGACTGGCTAATTTCAGAGAGCATACTTGGTGAAATAGTACTGCCTCCAAAATACAAAAGACCTCCAGAAAGACCTGCGAAGAAGGATCGCAGAAAATCAGGCTGCGATATGTTTGAAAAGAAGAACATCAACTCATGTGGTGGTTGTAGGGCTAAGGGTCACAATAGGCGTTCCTATAGAAAATATCGAAAATGAAACATTTCTCTTTTCGTATTATTGCTTAAAATTTTATTTTTATTTTTTATAAACTTGAACTATTTTTTTAATCATCATTTGACAAGTGAACACAGTTAAATCTGAATTCTGCATATGTATATGTTGAAAGATCTGAACATTGCATATGTATTTTGAATGTGCAGTTCATATGTATTTTTAGCATTGAATATACTATTTAGATTAAAGTTTGTAACTTTGATTAACCAAATACTTATTTGGTTCGTAATTGTTAATTGATTTAGCCACATATGACATATTCTGCAAATCTATGTTTGAATTTCAAAATCTTAGCGCAACATATGTGTTTATATGATAAAAATATATTTAAATGTATAATAAATATGTATTTTTAATTAAAAAATATTAACACTGCATATGTATTTATGTAAAATAAAATTTCACCATAAATTACATAATTGTATTAAAAGTTCAAAATTATCTTTAATTTCAGTTTTCATTTATAACATATTAACTGGACACATATCAAAATAAATATTAGTTATGAACAATATGTATTTTAGAAAAACTTATTCTTAACACTGCATATGTATTTTTATGCTAAATTTTATTTATAATGCTTACATATTTTTTAGCAAAATATGAACACTCCATATGTATTTTCTAAAATTGCATATGTATTTTAACATAACATTGGCATTTTTAAACTAAAAATTTCAGATATATCTTTGGAATGCTTAGGCATAACATTGCATATGTATTTTTCTCATCTAAAAGCAGTACAGATGTATTTTTTAGACATAAGAATTCCTGCATATGTATTTTAAGCATAATATGAACAATACATATGTATTTTTTAACAAAATCACACAGTAAAATGAAGAACAGCATAAAGGACTCGTATTAAACTTGAATTAGTACTATTATAACCTACAATTAGAACCACTTCAAAACATCAAAATTAGTTTGTATAATCAGTACCTACATTCATAAACCAGCGTCTAAAGTATATAAAGTAATCAATCCATCATCCATCATACATCAAAAACTTCAGTTACACTAGTTATTCTATTTTGTCTTGGAGGACTCAAAGGTGCTTCGACATCACTATGAGCATTTACGTCTTTCTTTCTGGTCCCATAATCCCACAAAAGTGCAGCATATCTTGTACAGAGTGCATTGGGGTCGAACTCATTCACAAGAATTTTGTGACTATAAGAAAGACACTCCGCATATGTAACCGTATAGACACCGCAATCCCTACAAAAATAATAAAAAAGAACACATATGTGCTTTAAGATATATATTACAAACATGCAATTTTGTTATATGTAAATTAAATAACTTAAAAGCTTTCACTCGGTTGTTGAGGCAAACTCTCTTGAAATAATACATCAAACATATCTGAGGAGTCTTTGTCTTTGTATCTTGGATGGTTTTCAACATGAATTCCTTTCTTAACGTAGAAATCACAATGTTCGAGACACAATGGGATAATCAGCTAATTTCTCAATGACATCAAGAACAGCCGAATAATGATCAGATGATTCATATGAACATATAGGAATATGCATCTCTTTGAGAAAGATAAAATTGCTAGCACCCAATGATGTTTTTCATTTATATTTATTGGAATATAAATGTATTCCACTGTATACCATGGCACAGCAGCATGTATACGAAACTCATTTATATATTCATTAAGATGTACCACATGTCCTCCCGCCGTAAGGTTTTCAGCATTCGCAGAATAAACATTATGAACAGATCTAATTATGTTCATAAAATTGCAATCTACTGTGCTGAATTTGTAAGACCTGTTGGGGTCATACTTCGACTTCTTCCTTAAGTAGTAGAAGCAAACATCAATATGTTGTAGTAAGTAAGAACACAAATTTTAGATAATTCAAACTATTTGTATACTAAATTTAGCATATGTATGTAATATAAAAATACATATGTAAGTTAAAGTGCATCACATCCTTTCTTATATAATAAAAAATTATATGGAAAAAATACTTATTTGCACTTGCATATGTATTTACTACCATAATATGTAGTTTAATTAGTGCTATAAATGAAAAAAAAATATTGTAAAAAAAAATATACTAATCGAGTCGGTCCATGATTGATCATGGAACCCCATTGTGTAGAATCAATTTTTATCTTCAACAGTCTCAATTCCAAAATGCATCATTGAAATGGTTGATTTTTCCCTTTTGTAATGATCCCCATTTCCCTTTCTGTTTTTTTTTGGTTAATCAGTATATGTTAAATCATGAGAACATAATGTAATTAAAAAAAAAAAAATTAAAACAGTTCAATAGAAATACCTTTTATCATGAACTTTGAGAAAGTCTTCAGAAATCCAATCCATGAACTTGTTGACAATCTTCATATCCACAATTCCATCAATCGGATGATAAATAAATGGATGTTTCTGTGAGAATATACGTATGTGTCCTTCTGAGCTCTCTATATAGTTACGTAATATAAAAAGGTAATTATTAAAAAGTATTTGCATAACATGTTACATTGTAAACTAAATATATAACTAATTGTACTTACCGGCAGCTGAACCAAATTTCATAGTGTAAGGTGACTCTTTGAATTTGGATGGTCGCCTAATCCTTAACTTAGGAATAAGAGTTTGAAGTTTATGATTAGCAAAGGGATGAACAATGATGCTTTTACTACTGTATACATTCAAACTGGGAAGCAAGTCATCAGGGATTGTGTCTTGTGAATCAAGCAAAACTGTTTCATCCCTTTGTTCATCAATGGCTAATTCTTGTATTTTAGGAGTTGTCATAATCTACTCCTCTGTACCAAGATCAACCTCTCCGTGTATGTCTGCTTTAGATCTTGATCCAACGTTCTCTTTGTTTTCCTTCAAAAATGGAAAATAGTTTATTTTTTTACGTCAAAAATAATCCACATAACCTCAGATATATTCATAATACATACCTGACAATGATCTTGAACAACAGATTTGGACATTTTATCATTAAAATGTTCATCGATTTGTTCTTCTTCAGAAGTTGCCAATGGATGTCTCGTGATGCTTTCTCTTCGGTATGCATTAAGACTTGGTAACAACTCATCTGGGATTGTAAACTGCGAATCAGACAAATTTGTATCATCCAATTTCTTATCAGTAATCTACAATAGAAATGAAAGAAAATATATAATTGTCTTATGGATTGTTATAATTTTTACATCACATAAACTCAAGTTCAATTCATTATACATACTCGATCATCCTGATGAACAATCTTCTCAGAAAGATTATAATCCAAATTTATACTTTGGAGAAGCTCATCGGGGATTAAATGTTGAGAATCAATTTCAATGTTTGTTTTATCTGGATGCAAATCAGTGCACCCCTTACAAACAAGCAAAAAAGATTAAACCAACTTCAAACAAAAATCCAGTTGTATATGTTTATACAGGACTATATATAAAATAACATATAACTACACAAAAAAAATAATTATATTTGTGCACTCAAAAGAATAATCATATTTTAGTTATTTTTTTACCTTTATACCATCTTGAATCTCATCCGAATTCTGATCAACAGTAGGACTGAATTCTTGTGGTGATGTTTCGACACCAGCATGATCCATCTATTGTGCTTCAGCCTCTGTATCTTCATGTTGTTGCTACAAGTATAATTTGAATAAACTACTATTATTTGATTTCACTTAATATGTATATACCAACCCACTAAAAATATATAGTGTTGAAAAATATATTTTTTGACACACTGCATATGTATTTTGTAATACATTTCATATGTATTTTTTAAAAATCAACTCATATGTATTTTTTGAATAAACTACATATATGTTTTTAGCAATTTACTGCATATGTATTTTTGTACAAACTCTGGATATGTATTTATCAAAATATATTTCTTGGCACATTGCATATGTATTTTGTATTACATTTCATATGTATTTTTTTATATCAAATCATATGTATTTTTTGTATAAACTTCATATGTATTTTTAGCAATATACTGCATATATATTTTTTCATATACTCTGCATGTGTATTTTTTTAATACTGTGGATATTATATAATAATAAAACTTTTACCTTGCTATGTTCAATTGCTTTGATCATTTTTTTAAACTTTTTCTTCACTAATTGACGAATTCGAGTAAGCTCTTCACGAACTCCTTTAAACTCTTGACGAACTTGTATTCATACAAATTCAGTAAACACATATTTTTAAATATAAAATAAATATTTGACAAAAAAATTACCTCTTCGCGGAATGCATCAAAAACTTTCTTAGAAATAAATGTTTTTTTCTCAACATGACTCTCGCGCTTTGACACGGCTACTTTCTCTACATGACTATCTATCTTTGACTGTACCTGAGGAAAAATAACCTAGTTGTTTGCTTCCCTTCCTTCATTTTTGAAGAAGAAGCTTGTCGTGTTAGAATTGGCTTGAATACTGGTGTCTTCATTACAGCAGTCTTGGCAGCACGATGAGGTGGAGTCCTAATTTGGGTATGCGCGTCAACAATATTGACTTGTTTTTTCCCTGAAGGTTTCTTCACTACTAGGGTTGATGAATCCACCTTCTGTTTCTTCTTTGAACGTTCGTTGATCTTCTTTGGTGGTGGATCTTGGAAGTCATCGTCAGAATCAACTGAACGTTTATCTTCAGTTACATCCTTCTGTCGTATTTCAAGCTTTGCCAGTTCCATTTCGGTTGGATCTATGTTCATAAACACAACCTACGAATATGTTAAATAATATGTTAAAGAATATGTTAAACAATTAAAAATGAAAAAGAATATATGTATACAATACAATACATATCAATGCATATATATTTGTTCACAACAAACCTTGTCATTGTCCTTGAACATAGCATTCATCAAAAACTCATACTGTGGACGAGGTGCAATCGTCTTCCAATTTAATAATTAAGGAATTAGATTCTCAACCTTCAATACAATATTTGGTGGGACATTTGAACAACACTCATATAGCCACACTTGAATAGCCTCTGGCATTTCCTGAATCAAATAAAGTTTGCCCACAGCTTTCAGCCGGTTGTTCAAACTTCTAGCCAGATCTTCAAAAGATAAAGAACCCCATGGAAAATCCTTATATCTACCACTATCTACCAAATCAAAATGAAAATGGGGTATAACAACAGTGTCAATGTTAGACAACACAAATGAATGTAGGAAATACAGAATTGTAAATTTCTCAGCATCCTCATCATTGTTCTACCCCCATACTTTCTCCGTGAATGCTAGAAATAGTTGCCTTTTTTGAATAATTTCTGCCCCATTGAAATACTTTTCAATCATCCTATTTGAAACACCCTCATCAAAAATAAAGTCATACCTATTATACACACAATTCAATCTAGTTATGATAGCAAATTTCATGGGAGTAAAACTAAGAGAGGTGCCATTAGCACAGATCATAATTCCAGAAGAAGAACTACCCTTCACCTAAAGCGTCATAACGCATTTGTACAACTGTACTTGCACTACACACTGCTTCTTCTTCATAAAATAACCAAAAATGTTATTCTCACAAAAGTTTTTAAACTGTTCCTTGTTTAAAATTGCGCGTATGCTTCCATAAATATCATTGTCACTGTACGAGCACATATGCGGTGAAAATCTTGAAAATTTTCTGACAAGAAATATTTCATCGCGCATCACCTATATAAAGTAAAACTACCAGTTCTTAATCTGTAAACAAAATTCAATCAAACAAAAAAAAAAAATATAACATGCATATATATTTCAGATGATTAAAATGCATATGTATTTTGATCAAATCATAACTGCAACCAACACTGAAAAATACATATCAAATGTACTAAAAATACATATAGACAATAGACTGTTATGGTAGTTAAACTAAAATAACATGCATATGTATTTTGACCATATAAAAAATACAACAAACATTGAAAAATATAAATACTCAAAAATGCATATCAACTACACTAAAAATACATATAGGTCAAAATTATTCAGCTGTACTAAAAATACATATCAACTATACTTAAAATACATATCACCTATACTAGAAAAATATATATCCAAATACAATTCATGAGTAGTTAATTCAACAATATATTTTCACATAATCCCTAAATATCATCATAACAGAAAATACATAATTACTTGAACACAAAAAAAATAATACATTTTACAAATAAAAAAAATACCTCTTCCTCACTTCCTTCTTCAGATTCATCATAAGATTTGTCAGCATCGTCTTCAATTTCTTTAGATTTTCTTTTCTTCTCGTACCGTTTTTTAGTTTTTTGCTACTTTGGAGAAGGAGTTTTCTTCAACCTTTTTTTAAAAAAAAATGTTGTCATCTTCACTTCGTCGTTGCAAAACTTCGACCTAATCTCTTTCGATCTACCAGATTTCCTCAACTGTAAAGGATTTGAAACAACAGTAACTAAATCTTCTTGAGTTAACCCAGGACTAAAAGATGGTGCATCATACACTAATTTCATATTCCTTGTACCACTGTTTATAGGTGTTTTTGCAGTGTGTTCATCCATTAAACACAAAAATCTTAAAAATTAAATTTCCGATGAATTAAAGTAGGAAAAAAAATAAAACGCTCACATGCAAAATGTGATTAATAATTACCTGAAATATGGGAAGCAAATCCTTATCACAGATCGTGCAAGAATCGTGCAAAATGCAATAAGATTGAGGAGAGAGTGATGGTTAATGGCGGAAAAGTAGGAAAAAGAAATTTAAATTAAGGAAAGATAAAGAAGGAGGAGTGAAAAGGGAGATTTTATCACAGTAAAAATTTATTCGGCAAAAAATAGGGACCACTTAAAATAATGTTACATATGTTATAAAATGTAATTAGGGAGAAGTGTTGTTATTTTTTGTAATTAAGTACTTAAGTATGTTAACATATGTATTTTATCCATATATATATATCGGTTCAGTTTGATTATTTTATCGGTTAATTTAGAGTAAAACCAAACAAAACCAAATTAGTATCGATTTTTTAAAATTCAAAACCAAACCAAACCAAATATAACCAAATGTCGATTTTTTTAATCGGTTTGGTTTGGATCACGGTTCAATTTGGTTAAAAACCAAACCATGAACACCCCTACTTAAAATGTAAATACCATCATTAGTAAATAGGGGGGGGGGGGGGGGGGAAATAGAAAAAAATTCAAATCTATACAAATATATACAATAAAGTAATTAGATTGCAATAAATATAATCATCTTTCTCACATAATAATAGCCCAAAAGTATACTAGTGACAAAAAAAATTTACGATAAAAATAATCGCTTGTATATGTAATATATTAATATTGTATAAATAACTATGTCATGTATCAATAATGTATAAATAGTGTATGAACATGTACATATAATGTATAACTATATATCAAAGATGTATATACATCCATATACTGTATCTATACAACCCGCCCCACCCCTCTCCCCCAAACCCTAAATTTTTTCTATCGCAAAGTTGAAACCGACCACCGCCGATCCTCCGGGTCGCTGCCACAGGGGAAAATAAACCAAATTCTCAAGGTCAGCAAACAAGTGAAGGAAGACATGAAGATTATGCTGCAGTCGCCGATTGCCTTGCTTCCTTAATGAACTATACTCCTACTATTCTTGATGAAAGACCATTTTTTTTTAAACAAAAAAAATGACTGGGTGGTCATTTTCCGTAATTATTCCTAATAAATATATCATATAAATAAAGTAAATTATAAAATTTCTACTTATAAGCTACTGAATCACCTTTGACATTTTCTTTTGATTCACTTATCTGAATTCATATCAGTAAAATTAATTGAGATGCAACAAATTAAGTAGGTGTTTGGTGTCATCTCATGATTTTAAATCATGAAATGAAATCTCAAATTTTTCAAAAAGCTTGATTTGGGAATTTCATATTATGATTTGAAAATTTTTAAATATAAAAACAGACCCACAAATTTATATTTTATATATAGAAAAAGTTCATCATTTTATATCTACCAATCATTTATTTAATATACAAACAACATTTGTAGTTGATATTATGGCATGCATGCTCGACGTGAAGAGATTGTCCGTACTATGTGAGAGAATCATATTAAAGAGTAGTTCACTACAGTTCATGTTTAATTTTATATTTTTATTGAACAAAAGTTTAATCAATAAATATTGTATTTTTATTAAAATAATTGTATGATAGTATATTATATTTTTGTTATGAACTTTTACTTATTTTTCAAGATCTTTTTAAAGAATTGAGACAATTTGATAGTTTTCACCACTTAGTAGGTTTTTATGTTTTTGAGAAAATATATATTTAAAAAATCCAAATTATATGTGCAGACAAAACTTTAACTTCATCTTAAGTAATTTCATATCATGATTTAAAATCACAAATTTCACCTCACATGACGAAATAATTTCCCAACCAGAAATTCGTAAATTTTCGACAGTTGTTGTAGTAGAAATGTAGTCGAAAAATAATAAATAATTATTTAATAATTATAATCATTCCGATTACTGTACTCGAAATGTTAATAAATAATTATTTAATAATTATAATTATTCTGACTACTGTAGTCTGAATTTTAATAAAAATATTTAATAATAAAATCTTTTCAATTATTGTGGTCGGAAACTAATAAAATAAATATTTAATAAAATAATTATTCTGACTACTGTGGTCGGTATATTAAATTGTTCAAAAACAATTTCGATATGTGTCATCAAAAATCTTAATTTTTTTGAAAAGTATTTACTTTTCCGACAATTATAGTCAAAAATTTATTTTGTATTGCCAACAATATTGCTCTTTCATTAGCTTATACTGCCCTCATATGGCAAACAACATACCTAATGTATTTTTCACAATAGGATCAAACACAATAAAAATTTAAAAATTCAACCACCTTGAAACATCCAAAACAAATTTCGAGTCAAATAGTTTAAACATCTCAAGAAAACTTTAAGTCTTAATAACGTCACAATTCAAAACAAACATCGAGTCAAATATTTTAAACATCTCAAGAGAACTTCAAGTCTAAAAGTCACAACCAAAAACAAGAACAACTACAATATAATCATCATCAGGTTCACTCTCTTCCTCATCATCAAATACTTGAGGCATGTGCTTCTTGACCAACTCCTCAAACTTAGCAAACTTGACAAACTTAGCATCATTAGCAGCACACTGTTGTGTCAACTCTGCAAGTTGCTTTCTCATCACTTCCATTTCTTCCATAGTTTGCAAAGTAGAAAAGGAATTGGGAAACAACAAAGGACTACTTGAGGATTGGAGAACCCCACACCCATAGGTTCTACCTTTCTTTGGACCACCTACCACAGCTGTCCACATGTTAGTCATATCTGCGGGTGATGGTTGGACCATACTACCATCCTCTGAAGTAGGTTGAGTTTGACGTCAATTTTCTATGCTTTTTTGAAATCCTTTCTGAAAGAAAAATTATTCCTGTAAACAAGCTAAATTGAGTAATAATAAAATAATGTATGTAAAAGTTATTATCTTACATATGCATCCTTAGCACGCGTTTCGATCCAATCTTCTCTTGTACCGTCCTTTTTTTCTTCTTATGTATCTCTTTGAAGACCTCAAGAAAAATTGACTCTTTTCTCCCATTTAAAAATTCCTACAAAATTTTAGAAAAGAGATAAATAAACTGTGATTTTAAATTCTCTAGTATAACCTAAAATTTTCGGTGAAATAATATCTTGGACATAAACTTATAGTATCTCTTTTTAAACTTACATATAGTTGGTCTACTACTACCAGCAGAACGTGAGAAGATGCCTAATGATTGAAACTTCTTTTCCTTTCTCACCGACTTGTAGCTTTGTAACATTTTGTCTTGTACAGGTGCCTTGTTTTCCTTCTAAATGTGTACAGGAAATCATGCAGGCAGTGTTAGCCTTAACACCTGTGTCTGTAGCTTCATACAGGAAAGCATGTAGGTAATTTTTCCATTTTAGCTAGTTGCTGAAACTCCATTTCTTAACTTCGTATAGCTTCAATCTTTTTTCTTAGTATACAGATCACAGATTTAGATGTATATGATATTTTTAAACAGTATTGAAAATATTAGTGGCAATAATAGGCTTATAGAAAATAAAGAGAGAAGGCAGTCTATGTGGGCTTTATAAACAGTACATGGAGATTGGATAATGATTTTGACAAATATCCACTTATTGTACTTAATACTAGTTGGAATATAACCAGCATTTGCAAAGTGATTGAAAAATAGTCACAAACTTTAAAAAACAGCAATACACATTCTTCCAACAGCAATGAATAGCACAAACAACAACAACTATAAACTTGAAATTAAAAATTGAAATTAAAGCACATTTCAGGACAACAAACAACAACAAACTAACACCACCACAAAACTCCAACTCAACTTCATCCTAAAACTCAAACTTTTCAACAAAAAAGAATCAATACGCCAAAATTTCATTTTCCTGAATCAGTAACATCTTACTTTCCAAACTTCAAAGCAAGCCTTACACAATCAAGAATCAACACCCACTGTTTTCATTTTCATCAACTACTGGTTCTCAATTGTTAAAGACAGCTAAATTGCTTCTTAAAATAACACCCCAAAATCTCATAACAATGAAACAATCAAAACAATAACAAAAAATTAACCACCACACAAACATAGAATCGCTAGCAAAGATATTAATATGTCACTTAATATTACCAGTCATCGTCGGTGGGTAGCGGAACTCATCAAACCTCCGGTGTGCAATGAGCCACCCATTTCAAAGGCTCTATTTGTCTTTGCCCGTTCCCTCTTCCCTTATATTCAGGAGTATCCCACATTTTCAAGAACTTGACCTACACTTCATTTGTCATCCAACCAGGTTTTACCAATTTTCTCCTGACCTCATACAAGTGTTCTTTGATTCGTAGAGCTGCTTTCAACTTGAAAATGTCTTGTATTTTATTTTTATGACAAAACTTCCATGAACGCTTCTCCTGCAAAATAGTTTAATATAAAGTCATAAAATGAGATGATGGATACAAAGGTAAATTCATCATTGATAGCATAAAGAAATGATAAATTCTTTGAATTCTGATTATACCGTAAATTATTTCCACATCAGAATTCTGATTTCGTAGCGAATCTCGTTCCAACTACCCCACGGTTCCACAAAAAAGGGTTTAATTGCTTCTATAATCATATGCCCAGCGGCATATGTGGGAATGAACCTTCAATAAAATTCTATTAAATCATCTTAGCTTTCGTTAAAAATTAAGCAAAAACATAAGGGTTAATTACCCATTACCATAAGGGACGATAATTATCCCCCTGTGGATGTCATGTTCTAATACCTGTTTAAATTTTAGATTCTAGGAAGCAACTGTTGTAGCATTAAACGTTGTAGCACTATCAATGGATGGCGATGGCGATGATGATGTAATAGGACCTCCAATTCTCAATCCAGAAAGGCTAGGTGTGGATGATGTCGAAGGTATAGATGAAGAGCTAACATGCAGACTAGTATGGGAAGAAGAGGTGTGGAACTGGTTAGATGGTGGGGGCATGAAAAATGCCTTTGGTACTGAAATAGTTGAACTTGGAGGAGGAAGATTTGTAGTAGCTGGTTGAATAGTAGTGGTAACAGGTGATGATGGTGTTGTTGTATATTGACCTCCACGAAGATTATCAGGTCCTTTCTTACCTTTCTTACGCCGTCCATTACCATGACCTTTTGATGCCATTGATTTTCTTTACTAACCACCTGGAAAAAAAAAAGAACAACTAAATTGAACAAAACAAACAACACACGCCTATACTACTTTGAGAGAATTAAAGAATAATAGCAAAATTTAAATATGAAAAGAAGAGGATTACCCGTCGGCAGAACAAAGGCCAAATGCAAGGAGATCCTCTAATGTGGTTAGAAGAATAGATGTCAGAAGTGACGCTGATAAACTAGCTGCTCCAAGACCACCGGAAGTACCCAAGAACTGAAAAATGAATGAGCTATCCTCATAAATTTGTTTTACCACCAATCTGTACTTTCCAGAAAAGCATCTGATTTGATCTTCCACATACACAAGAACGTCCAAATTAACAATTAAAAGGATTATGCTTTTCCATCATTTCAAAAAGTGTTAAAATAATGGATGAATGCAATATAGTTAAGTAGTACCAATTGAACAAAACAAACAACACACATATAATATATAAATTTACCGTTGCTATTTAATCAAACAACCAGAAATGTTCTTACTGGCACTACAAATGCTAACAAATAAAAGACATTATATTGTCAAGTAAAATAGTAAAAAGCAACAGCTAAATTACAATTCAAGACCCTGTTACTACACATTACTACTATTAATAACAACTCAATCTTCATCGTTTGTTTCATAGTCATTCATCAATTCTCCCACATCACTTGTTTCATTGTCATCAAGTGACTCTTCCTCGCTTATTTCATTTTCATCAGTTGGATCTTCCTCGCCATTTAACCCGGATGTCCTTCTCCATAATCATTAACATTCAACATAAGTTCAGAAGGATCAAATTTTTCATATGGGCCTTCACTATATTGCAACTCACCTGCTAATTCATCATCCATCCTTTCTTCAATACTTGAAATGTCATTCTGATACGCTACATCCAATGTATCCTCTACTTCAACTCTACCCACGAGCTTTGTTTTTATAACTACCCACCATTCAGATTTATTCTTACGCAAAGGATAAGAAGCGTAATACACTTGTTTAACATTTTGTGCAATGACAAATGGATCATATAGTTTATACTCCCTTGAACGCTTAAATTCAACAATTTTGTACTGAGGGTGCACCTTTGCACCTAACCTAGGCGTAGGATCGTACCACTTACACCGAAAGAGTACCAACTTTTTCTTTGCCCAACCAACATGATAATCGAGCTCTAAAATCTCTTGAAGCACACGATAATAATCAACACCACCATTACCTTTTACCCATACCCCACTATTATTGGTTTTCTTGCCCTTAAAGAACTCTTCCGTTTGAAATTTGTACCCATTGATAGAGTATCTAAAAAACTTTCTGACTTTAGCATCAGGTCCCCAAGTTATATCATATAAAAGTTATATCACGTAAGAATTTAGCCATTTGGATCAAAATTAACTAGATTATGAACCTATAAAAAGTTTATGAAAAGTTTGAAGTAAAATATACATAAAACTGAACAAAAGTGTAAATTGTGTTAAATATTAAAGTTACACTAACATATTCTCTAAACCACACTGAAAACATAGATAAACAGCAGCATCCCCATGTAAAGCCACAAAGTATCTGACAAAGTTATGACCTTCATTAGTTAAAGCTTAGATAGTCCTTGAATGATTGTCGTTAATATAAATTACTCACTTATAAAAAGGTAGGACCTCGGGACAATTTAGAAATACATGTGGTGTAGCTGACTTAAGCTCTACCTCATTCAAATATCGAAGTAGACCAACTTTTGGACTTTCTTTACCTGGTTGATTGAATATTGAAAATGGTGGTGCTAAAGGAACTGTATTGTATCCATCACCATGCCTATTAGGTCGGTGTCTCATACATGGTACATCATGTTCAAAATAATATGAACAAAAATAAGAGGTTTCTTTAGCCAAATAAGCCTCACATATTGATCCCTCAATTCGAGATCTGTTTTTTATGGTCGACTTACATTTGCCAATGGTCTCGCATAGTATGATCTCTTAGATGAAATAATGTTCAATTAAAACACATGAAGATAAATGTTAAAAGTCAATACCTCTCAAAGGGATACATCCGTCTACACTGAACAGGCCCTCTAAGTCGTGCCTCTCGCACAAAGTAAATTGGAAGATGATCCATAACATCAAAAAAACCAGGAGGAAAACTTTTTACCAGCTTGTTTAAGGTTAAGCGAATGTTGATATCCATCAAAGATAGGTTCTCCTCCCTTAATGTGTTAGAACATAAATCTTTGAAAAATAAGTTTATCTCTGTTATGGGCTTCCATATTCTATAGGACAATGCACTGAATCCAATAGGCATCAATGACTCCATGAAAATATGACAATCTTGGCTCTTTATAGAGGTCAACTTCCCTTCCTTTATGTCAACGCACCTAGACAAATTTGACGCATATCCTTCTAGCATTTTTTAGCATTCTTAAAGTGTTAACCCAATCACAAATCACCCTTCTATCATCCAAAGTGAATGTGTAACTGGCCTTGGGCTTCTAAATTTTATTGTTTAAGTATGTCAGGTACAACTCACTGCGCCGACAATACTCCTTTTAAGTCCTTCCTTGCCTTCAAGTTATCTTTTGTTTTGTTACTTACATCCATCACAGTATTAAACAAGTTATCAAAGAAGCTTTTCTCAATATGCATGACATCCAGATTATGAGGCAGAAGATTATCCTTCCAGTAATCTAACTCCCAAAATATGCTTCGTTTAGTCCTGCTATGTGTAACACCATAACCAGGTATCCTGAATGATAGAGACTTTGTTACCTTAGGTAGATTCCTCACTCTATCCCAAATTTCTTCTTGCGATAAAATTGGCGATGACTCCTCAAAATCAGACTTATTCTTCATAAAATCACTAGTATTTCTCCTAAACTCATGTTGCATTGGCAAGAATCGACAGTGACAGTCAAACCATGAGTTTATATCCCCATGTTTCAAAGTGAATGCTTTTGTGTTTTTCATACAACAAGAAGCAAACTTTCCCACAGTCGACCACCCAGACAAAATTCAATAAGCAGAAAAGTTTTTTACAGTCCACATCGAAGCAGCACGCAATCTAAAGTTTTGTTTCATTGATACATCATATCCTTCCACACCTTCCTGACACAATAAGTTCAACTCATCAATCAATGGCTATAGATATACATCAATCAAAACTTTTGAATTGCGAGGACCTGGGATAATGCAAGTTAGAAATATATACAGACTTGTCATACACAATTCAAGCGGGAGAAAATAAGGAGTCACAAACACTGGCCGGCATGAATATGGTGTAGCTGAGACAGAAAATGGAGTGAATCCATTGGTAGATAAACCCAACCTCATATTTCTTAGTTCACTAGCAAAATTTGGATACACACTATCAAAATGCTACCATGCTTCTCCATCTGACGGATGACATAAAACACCAGGTGGTCTTTTATTTTCATAGTGACATCTCATATGAAGGGCAGAGCTCATTGATGCATACAACCTCTTTAACCGTGGTATATGGGGTAGGTAATGCATCAACTTCACCGGAACATTCTTCCCTTTGGCATGTGTGACTTCCTTATAACGAGACTGGTTACAAAATTTACAATGTTCTAAATTTGCATCTTTCTTATAAAATAACACGCAACCTTTCTCGATACAGTGAATCCTCTCTGATGAAAGTCCTAACTTAGAAACCAACTTCTTTGTTGTGTAAAAATCTTTGGGTAAGTCAAGTTTATTTGGGTTAAGTTCATTCATAAATCCAATGATAGAATTCATGCCCTCTTGAGAAATAGAATAATCTGACTTAATACTTAGTAATCGAACTGCAACAGATAACTTAGAATGCATTGATCCTTCAAACAATGGATGACTAGCTTCCTATAATTGTTCATAAAAGTGCTTAGCCTCATCATTTGGTTCATTTTGAGCCCCTGAGTGTGTCCCAAAAACATCCCCGAGTGTGTCCCAAAAACATCCCTGACCATCTCACTGTATCGAGAACTTTCAACATTATTCTCTCTTATTGGACTTTCAACATAATTCTGAAAAGCAAAATTATTGGCAGCACTACTCTCTCCATGAGTTGTCCACACACAGTATAATTCAACATAAATCCCTTCTTATAAAGATGTAATGTAACAACATCTGGACTCAATAACTTGTCACACCTGCATTTCCAACAAGGACACCTAATTGTCTCTTCAATATGAAACTCATCAAGTGTCATTGATTTAGCAATAAATCCAGCTATCCCAACTTTATATTCCTCCCTCAACCCCACACGATTAAGATAAATTATATTATACATCCATGTACGATCTTCATTTTCCATCTACACAAAAACGACAACAATAACAATAAAGAAGAAAAACAAAAGCAAGCAAACCAACACAATAACAGGAGAAAAAACACCAATAGTAGTTATAGTATAACAATAGTTATAGTCGCATTGTAATCGAGTTTGTGCAGGAACAATCTAATAACAAGAATTTCTTTTTCACTTTGAAGCTCAACTTAATTCCGAATTGATGTGCTTTCTATATAAGTTTCTTTATGCCATTTTCTTGTGCAAACGATATAGAAGTCGACATTACTAGAAGCAGTGCCCATTTTTTCTGTAAAAACAAATAAGCCTATACTTATATTTCGAATTGTTATTTGGTTAAAGTTATGAAGTATTTATGTTTGGATGCTAATAAGACTATTCCAGAAATAATTTATGCATGAAAATTCTAATGACAAGCCACCATCCAAAAATTTAGACAGAAACAAATCGAGGAGCAAACAAACATATTACCTCCACCAACTCACCGTCCAGAAATTAGCATTGAATAAACTATCTTACCAGACAAACAAAGGACACAATATTTGTGATAGGAAAGGATCTTGATAAAGGAAACTAAGGAAAAAGATTCTGAAAGAACTATAAGCCACGACAGATGTAAAACCATTTAAGACTCAAGGGAACCTGTAAACAAATGGCTTGATATATAATTATACATACATATATATATATATATACACATATATATGTACATATATGTATATGTATATATACATATATGTACATATATATGTGTGTATATATATATATATATGTATATGTATATATGTGTATATATATATATGTATATATGTGTATATATATATATGTATATATGTGTATATATTGCTATATATTGCCCCAAAACATTCAAACCACAGAATAGATTTCAGATACAATTATTGGCACAAGAGGAAACCAAAATACTATATGATTCCAGAAGATTAAGCTCATATCCAGTAACATAACATTACAAAACTTTTAACTAAATAACAAGCTTTGAAGAAGAGTTGACAACCAGGACTATCATCATCTACTGTGGCATTTGGAATATTCAATCATGTCGTGTCTTTAAAACGAATAATCAAGGAAACAAGAAACTATTGTCGCTGCGGTGATAGATTCCAGTTTCAAAAATTCTTATGAAAAAGAAAGAAACCCTTAGGAATTCATTTTCTGTAAAGTTTCAAGTGACTCCAACTAAGAAAATTCAGTAGTTTGACATTTGTAGAGATATATAGCATGAAACATATTAGACACTTCTTTCTTTTTTATCAAACTAAATAGTAAATTTTGAATCAACACCAGATTTCACATCAACTGCCATAAACTTTCTTGATTGCAATTCATTAAAACAGTTCCAAAAAAGTTTACTCTTAGGATACTCACCTAGTACAGTACATACATACCCCAAAACATACGGACAACTTCCATTATCACCAAAACAATCAGTAAACAACCTATTATTCCAAATTACCCTTGATGCTATGAATAGTAGCATCAATTAACACCAATCCACCATCATTCTTGACCTTCAATTGAACAAAAATAGAAATTTTCTGCAAAAAAGTAGCAGAACAACACTCACAAGCTTGGAAAAGTGCACACATCATTTTTTTAGTGGATAGAGGAGGATCTAATATCTACTAAATTCTCATTTTTTAGTCTTTTCTTTAATCTGCTACTTCCTACTCACTATCAGCTGCAACAGAAACAACAAAAGAAAAGCCCTACATCAACCCTACTCCATTGTCCTTTTCCTTCTCCTTTACACTTCATTTTCAACTTCTCTTTTGCTTTCCTCATCTTATCCAAAGGTGAAAAAACTCATTCTTATGTCATATTAATAGCATCATTTTGTACCTAGGTATGGCCAGGGATTCTAGCAAATACAGGTAGTCCAACACTACAAAGCAATTGGAACTCCAAAAATTTATACAGAAATAAATTCACCCTGCAAAAACTTAGACAGAAACCAAGGAGCAGACAATCATATCTTACAAGTTTCAAACAAATTTAGGTAACAAGTAAACAATCTTACCGTCACCAAATTTAGGGAAAATTGGGAATTCCACAACCAAATCATCACCAACTCACCGTCGTTGTCACCACCACCGTACTAATGAGAATAGCGTCACCACCGTGAGAAGGGTGCCAGTTTTCAATGTCACCACCGTCCACCGCCGTATTTTTTTAGTGAGAGAATAGTAACAAAGAGAGACAAGGATTTCTGTAATGAATGTGGTAATATAATTATTAAACTTTCTGACTACATGCATCGAAAAAATATTTAATAATATATTTAAATATTTATTTATTTTCTGTATATGGGTTTGATTATATATATATATATATATATATATAATTATTTTTCGTTTTCGACTACATTAATAATATATTTAATTAATTATTAATTTTTTGTATGAGAGTATGATAATATATTTAGTTATATATTTATTTAATTATTAGTATTTTCAATTACTGTAGTCGAATATATATATATTTAATTAATTATTTATTTTCTGTATAAGGATCTGATTATATATTTATTTATTTAACTATTTATTTTTTCAACTACAATGGTCAGATATATATTTAATAATGTTAACGCTAAGGTCATTTGGTAGATTGCATTAGAAACCACCCATTATGCATGAAGTTTATGATTCTCTTTTTTTCTGTTAGTATTGTCGCCTTTTAACTGAAATTTTTGTGTAGTCCCACTAAATGGGGCTTGGGGAACAGAGAGTGTAGGTAGATCTTCAACTCAAGAAAAAACTGTCCAAAGCAATTTCGAACAAGAACATAAGTACAAGAAACAAACAAAAAAAAGAAGATATTAATATATTTAGTAATATATTTATGTAATTATTTATTCTTTTGATTATGTAGTCGAAAATATATTTAATAATATATTTATTAATTTTTTATTGTTTCAACTACGGTTGTCAGATATATATTTAATAATATATTTAATTAATTAATTATTTTTTATATAAGGGACTGATTATATATTTATTTAATTATTTATTTTTTTGACTACAGTAGTAGGATACATATTTAATAATATATTATTTTTAGTTATTAGTTTTCCGACTACGGTTGTCGGATATACATTTAATAATATATTTAATTAATTATTTATTTTCTGTATAAGGGACTAATTATATATTCAGTAGTGTATTTATTAAATTATTTATTTTTTCGACTATAGTGGTCGAATATATATTTATTAATATGTTTAATTAATTACTTATAACATTTTCGACTACAAATATCGAATTATAATTTTATTAATAATTAATCTTCTTAAAATATTTCGATCAAAACAGTCGAAATATTTGATCAAAATACTATTGATAATTTTATATGCCTTACCCGACTACAACGGTCAGAATATATATTTCTCAAAATTTATCGTCAAATTTGTTGACTGTTGTTGTCACAAATAGTATCGAAGAAATATTTCGTAAAAATTTAAAATAAAAAAATAATTTTTCTGACTAAAACAATCAGAAATTAGCGACTGGTCTTTTTCAATCGAAAACTTTTCATCAAAATTTACAATTTTTTGGCAGTGGGTGAAATACCTTGAGGGTGTTTGGGTAAACTTATAATTTGGTGAAAATGATTTTTAAGTCATTTGTTGCTTTTGAAAGTGTTTGACAATTTTCGTAATTGCTTAAAAAAAGTCAATTTTAACTTTTTTTAAGTCAAAAGTAACCATTCCTAATTTTTTTCGGAGAGCTTAAAAGATATTAAAGTTGACCAATCAAATGACATTTGTGTCCCTTATTCCAAGTTTACCCTTTTGTAATGATTAATGTCTGTATTAATTAAACATTTTCACTTTTCGTATTTATGACAAACTTAGCTATAGTCATATTAGTACCTCTTTTATACTATGAAACTTCTAATTTATGAAATATAATTTTTATGTATTATTCTCCTCTTTAATATATTCTTTTAAATTTGGACAATTACTATTGAATATTTATGAATTTTTCTAAGAAAAAATAACCCACCAACCAAAATATATGGAGAACATTCATTGAAGATATATACAACTTCATGAACGATTAGTGAACAATCCATGTATATTTGATAACGCTATATTCATATTCAACAATGTTTTAATAGTGATATAGTCATTACTCAATCGAGTAATATATTTGTGGCCAACTATTTATCTATTAATGTAGTTATAATAATCAGTAATATATATATTTTGTTTGATGATTTAAACTCTTTTAACCAAGATTTATATACACAAAGTGAGAAATGATTTATATATACATCCAATTTATTTGTTGACGCTTCCTCTTGCAATTTTTATGCTGATAAGTTGAAAAATATTTGACATGTAACAAATATGTGTATTTTTGGCAAATATATTTTTCATACGCAAGTAATAAAATAAGTGATCATAAATAAATGAATTATTGCCACGCGTTATGCTAGCTTCTATACCAGATTCTTCGTTTTATGAAAATTAGCGAGTCGGGCCATGAATTAAAGTATGTATGTATGTATGTATGTATACATATATTGAAACTAAATTAAAAATATTTATATATGTATATATATATATATATAAACTTTAATTTGAATCATTTTAGAAATAAAAATTAATAATAATCAACTCTACATATTGATAACAACTTTAAGGGTATTTCAGATATTTTAAATAAAAAAAATGCTTAACAATATTTATTTATCAAACACATCAATAATTTTTTTTAGTTTTAACACTTTTATTCAAATATATAACTACTTATTTTTAAAATTACTTTCAACACTTTCAAAAGTATTGGAAGACCATTTGTGAGTTAAGTCGACACCGACTTTCCAACTTACATTTAAAGCGCCGATCAAAGAGGCAGCAATATAATGACCCAACATAAACAGAAACTAAAAAGATTCCTAAAGAGAGGTAATTCCTCCTTCCTATTTTACTCATCTCAAATTGAGATGACATAGCTATTAAGAAAAATAATAAATAACATAATTAATTTATCATAATACTCTTATTAAATGATGTTTATAGTTTAATTTAAAGAAAAATTAATTAATATAAAGGATAAAATATGAAAAAAAAAATTATCTTATCTTGATAAGTAAAAAAAATAGAATACCAAATTAGAAAATTTGAAAGGAATAAAATGGAACCACGAGAGTAATATATTTTGTAGAGGATGGTTCACTTTGTACCAATAGTCAAATTGAAAGTCAAACCCACATCACATGCAACTATTCTGATTCATTGCACATACTTTTTTTTAGAAAATGACAAAAATAGGTCTTGATGTTTAAGTTTTTTAAAATGATCAATTAAGTATACTTCATAACAATTTTGGTCCATAAAATTTGTTAAAAGTGAGTATACTTGATCTTCGTCAAATATTAACAAACCATTAATGTATGTTAACACGAATTGTGAAAAAAAGAAAATGATTCAATATGTATTCACATTTGCATAAGTAGTTTTTTTAATTAATTTCTACAATTCGATACAGGCATACAACTTTTAGAGGTGTAATTTTTGCTACTCTATCCGTCCTAAGTAGGGGTGAGCATATTTTGGTTTAAACCGAAAAAAAATAAAAAATCAAATCGAAATTTAATTTTGGTTTCGATTTTTCGATTTTTCGGATTGGATTCGGTTTGTAATTTTAGAATTTTGATTTTTCGATTCGGTTTTCGATTTCGGTTTTAAAAATAATTGGTTTAAATTGAAAAAACCAAAATTTTATAAATAAATAATATATATTTTATTATATATGTATAATTTATATATATAATATTATATTATATTATATATATATAATATATAATATTATGTTATATATATATAATATTTAGTAATTCACTTTCACAATTAACATTTAACAGCAAATTCACATACGCCGCAGGCTGTTTATGGATTGTTTTAATGACTCGAATATTTTATGGACTATTTTGATGACTTTGAACTGTTTTATGAACTATTTATGCAGAAAGTATGTTGTTTCATGGACTATTTGTACGAGTTTTGTGTTGTTTTATAGACTAATTATGCAAGGTTATATTATATGTAATGATTGATGACGTTATGTATTATGTTAAGCTTATGATTATTTCATTTTGTTTCATCCATGTTGAGTTATTTATAATTATTTATATTTGAGAATGAAAAACAAGTTTGAAAAAAATAATTTTTCTAAAAAAATCCATTAATTTAAATGCTCAGTTATGAGAAAGAGAGGCTAACTACTTTAAAATTTTCAAAACGAAATAAAAATTCGAAATAACCGAACCAAATTTGTAAAAACTGAACCAAACCGAATTTATTTCGGTTTGGTTATGGATGTCATTTTTATCAATTCGAAAACTGATAAACCGAACCGATATTAAACAATCAGACCGAACCGACCGAACCCACCCCTAGTCCTAAGTCTTATCATTCTTTCAATTCTCAGAAATTATGTTGCATCTTTGGGTGTGTTTGGTATGAAGGAAAACATTTTCTGGAAAATATTTTTCAATTTTCTCATGTTTGATTGGCTTAAAGATTTTGGAAAATGTTTTTCAAATCAACTTATTTTCCTCAAATCTAAGAAAAATGACTTTTTTTCAAAAAATAAGAAAAACATTTTCCAAAATTCTCTTTCAACCTCACTTTAAATTAAAATATTCACACAACTATCAAAATCACTCATCCCTACTCCGACCCTCAATCCCCCACCCTCGCCCCCACCCCCAACCCCCCATCCCCACCCCGCCCCCTATCACCCCTATTAAAAAAGATATTTAAATTTTTTTTCTTATTTCACCCCTACCTAAAACCCTACTCCCTTTCCCTTTCCAATTTTTTAAAAAAATTCAAACTTTTTTCTTACCTCCCCTTACCGACCACCCTACCAACTTCC
>NC_061121.1:65880820-65891204 GCF_002878395.1 Capsicum annuum
AAAAAAAAAAAATTATTTTTCAAAAAATCAAAATTATTTTCTTAACCGCCCTTACTAACTATTTTGACAACCCCACCCCCCACCTACCAACCCCCTCTTCAAAAAAACAAATTAATATTTTAAATTTATTTTCTAAAAAAAAATCAAAATTTTTTTCTTATACCACCCTTTTTATTATTTTCGTTCTCATTGTTTTTGTTAAATATATACAAATATATTTTAAAAACATATACTTATCCAATTTGCATAACGAACACACGAATATAAGTAAGAAATAAATTATTTTTCTAGAAAATATTTTTCGTCCTTCATATCGAACACACCCTAAAAGAAAAAACTTTGGAGATCAAAAATTATTTTTTTAAATGTATTTTTACGCTTTAGCTAAATACTAAAATGTATTTTTTGAAAAATATTTTTTCATTCACCAACCAAACACTACAAAATGTTTTCTGAAAAATATTTTTCATTCACCAACCAAACATAGGAAAACAAGTAAAAACTCAACTTGTTTTTCAAGTGTTTTCTAGGAAAGCATTTTCCATGGAAAATATTTTCCTTCGTACCAAAGACACCCCTTAATGTGATAGTTGCTTAACTGTTTAATAATCTTTATTCTATCTTAATGTCAGTAATGCATACACTGCTTGGAAATGTTAATGTAGTGCCAGAATTACAGACACTCGGATATGATGCATAGTCCATGGACCGTGATAAGTGGATAACTATGAAACTAATGTTTCAGAAGGCTGGGCAAGATTACATGAGAATAGATATTCCGTGTCCCATGAACAGTGATCAATGCTGTCGAGGTAGGTTGAGAGAGCGAATCAATAACCTTGTTTGGGTTCTTCAGATTCATAATTATTGCATGAGGGTAGGAGTAGTAGTAGTCAGGGAGATTGCTTCGAGCCTATTCGTCCAGTTGAGATGAGCCATCACTAGATGTAAAGAGAAAAATGAATTCATAGACCCTCCCTCTCAAGTTTTTAATTAAAAAAAAGAGATAAGTGGATCCTATAATGTTATTAAGTTAAAAAAAATAAAGTCACTTTTTGACAGTTGTTGAACAACTTGATAAAGTTGTCGAACAACTTGATAAAGTTGTCGAACAATTATCAAAGTTGTTGGAACGAAAATATTTTTAAAAAAATTGAATTTTTTTTATCCCTTTCACCTAATTTTTAAAACTTGAAGGATTCTCACTTAATTGAAAAACTTATTATGTACCTTTTAATTCAAGGTGCCACATATAAAGGTGTAATCTCAGAATTTTTTAATGAGGGGTAAATGAGTAATTTAGTTTATATTATAATTATTAATTAAGAGAATTTAAAAAGAGTGGGTCACACCCACTCCCTTTATTTAATTTTTACGTTTCAGTTCCACCAAGTTGTAAAAATTAAGGTATTTAATCCCATTATTTCTGAAAGAAAGAAACAACAGTTGAGGGGCTTTTGGGTAGTGCATGTTGAGTCAAAAAAATAATGCAAAGAGGAAAAAGAAAGGTTTCTTTGCCCAGGTATTAATTATTAGTCAATGTTGATTAGTTACACTACAACGTTATGCATCTATAGCTACAAATTCTCAGTTATGAATTTAAAAATCGTGATCAATACTTAACAATAGCCACAAAATTTAAACTTTTATAAATTTTATAATTTCATAAAATTTCTTAATTACAAAAATTAAATGACAAGACTAATTTCTTATTTTTTCTACAGTTACTAACTATAGTGGCAATAACTACTCATATAGCTATAAAATTATTGCTACAATAAAATATTATAGCTACATCTAACATTTTTGCCATGAGTTTGAAGTCACTCTAGCAATAGTAATCTTATGGTTACGAAAAATTAATTGAATCATAACGTTATAGCTAAATATATTTTTTTGCTTCATGTTATAAAAATTTGAGGCAATAATTACCGAAATGGCTATAATTATTGCTACAGTAAAATGCCGTAACTAAATTATACTTTTTTGCTATGAGTTTGAAGTTGTTGTAGCAATAATAGTCTTATAGCCACACAGAAAAATTAAAACAAAATATTGTAACTAAATAAATACTTTTGCTTCAACTTATAAAAATTTGTGGTAATAATTATCCAAATAGCTATAAATTTGTTGTTACAATAGAATGTCGTAGCTATATTGTATGTTTTTACCACGTTTTTGAAGTACTTGTAACAGTAGTAATTTTATAGCCACAAAAATTTGCTTGAACCAAAATCTTATAGATAAATATCTATTTTTGCTTCAAGTTATAAAATATTTTGTGACAATAATTACCCAAATCACTATAAAGTTATTGCTACAACAAGATGACATAGCTAAATCATACGCTTTTGGCTACAAATTTAGAGTTATTGTATCAATAGTAATCTTATCACCACAACAAAATTACCTGAAAAAATATTATCACTAAATTGATATTTTTGCTTCAAGTTATATAAATTTGTGGTAATACTTATCCTAAAAGATATAAACCTGTTTATAAAATATTGTAATAAATATAACTTTTGTCAAGCATTTTATTACTAGTCTTAGCGTACACGCAATGGCGGATGTAGAGTAAAAGGTGTGGGCTCCCGGGAACCCACACCCACTACCGTAAGGCTTAAAATTACATAGAAAAATCGTCAAAAGTTATAAATATTAATAGGTGGGAACCCATAACTAAATCAAGGGATAACTTAGTGGTAGGAAAGGAGCCCTTGGGAACCCACAAGTTTGAAATTCTGAATCCGCCTCTGCGTACACGCCCTCACGTATATCTCTCATATTAATAAGAATGAAATTTGAAAAATAACACAAATAATATTTAAAAGATGTGTTTGTATAACAATCACTATAAGAATTTAGAAAGAAAATTAGAAATTTTAAATTGATAATTGATCATGTTTACGAGTTTGATTCAATCTAGTATTCCTTCCTTTGTTTTGTTCTAATAATTGTTTTATTGAACAAAAGCGTCGTAGAAATAGTGTTTGATTGACAGGTAAAAAATTCTTTCCTTTTAATAATAAACTTAAGCATTAATTATCTGCATATTTCATGTCAATTTTTTTAAAAAATTATATACTAAATCATTAACATTTAATATAAATATTTTTTTCGAAGATGCATTGCAATATTATGATTTATTATAGACTTCTTTTGGCCTAATAAATTGATATTGTATCACAAATTCATTATTTATTTGTAATTGGTCATTAAGTAGTTGTTATGCCATCAAAGTAAGTAAAACTTATCAAAATTAGTGAAAGCGGAAACTAATGCTTACATTAGTGGGATGCTTTGTGCACCGGATTGTATTTTTTCAATTCTATTTTTAAATGCACTAAATATAAGGTTGGTTTGCATTATAGGTACAATTGGGGCTAGCCGCAAAAAGTTCAGAAGTCGCTTGATTCTCTTCTTAGGAAAATGCATCTTGCTTTCCTGATCTAATGGATTCCCTTTTTACTGCAACTGCAACAGAAGGGGCTAGGGATTATTCAACGTATAATTATTTCTTAAAAGTGAAAATATTAATTCGTTTTAAATTTCTATATATTAAATTTATATATATATAATTTAATTAATTTTAAAATTTTAAATATTAAATTTAAAAATAATTAAACGACATAAACTTTAGTCGAGGAAAAGAGGTGTGACAATTGAAGAGGGTAAAAGATTTCATTTCTTGCCTTTAACGTATTACATAAAATACAAACAAGTTATACATGAAACATCCTATAATAGCTAATTTACATATCTAATTATATCACATTTAGAAATTATGTGCTTATATCTAATTATATTCAATTCTAATAAGCAAAAACAGGCTATTGAAGTTATCGTATACTGTAATTCTAAAAACTTGATAATTAGATAAATCTAATTAAATATTAAAAATAATAATTTAATATAATTAAAATTTGAGCATATGACCCAGCTCATAATATTATAATTCAATTAAAAAGGTATAACATGTTACCTTTCATATTAACAATCCAAATAATTATGTAATAATTATCATCACTAAATTAGTGAACTTAATCATTCTTCCTAGTTCTAATTATTTCTAGTTTTATATGTACATACATACACACACGCACACATACATACATTCATATATATACAATTTTTTTTCATGAAATGAATTAATTGGTTATATTCCGTTAAATGTATATCTTATATCTTTATAATTTACCAACAAATATAATTATTCTTTAGCATATGTATCTTTTTAGCCATAATTGTTACAACATTTTTAATTGGGTGAAAATCATTTTCCCCTCTCAACGTTATTTTAAAAATCAAACTCCACTCTCAACTTTGAATAATAGTCATTTTCTTCCTTTTTACCTAGACAATGTCTATTTTAACCTTGACATTTACAATTTTCACTTATATAATATCTTTTCATACTATATATTATTTATTTTACTCAAGTATTTATATATTTTTTTATTTAAATTCTTTATTTTTATAAGTAAAATAATAATTTTATGAACTTGCCACAAAAGCGAATACTATTTTTTATGATTGCTATTTTATTCCATGCATTGTTTCGTGTGTGTGTCTTTGTGCGCGCGCGCAAGTGTATTGTGTACATATTCAAGTTTCACTTTTCTCTTTATTTTCTCCTGTTTACATAGATAAATGAGTTTCGATTGTCATTAATGAAATATTCTAAATAATAACTTAAAATATATTGACAATATAAGTAAACTGTAGGAATTAATCTGTTATAAAATATATCTCCATACTTATATTATTATATTACATGCATTGGAATATGTTTATAAAGTTATTTTTATTTGTTATTTTCACTTGTATAAATCGATATTATAATTTTGATTATTATGTATAAATTAATTTTCTTGTCTAAATCATTTATTTCATTTAGAACATCATTAACTTATATACTAAATAAATATTTCTAAATTTTTTTTTTGTTTAGAATAATACTTAACTTTTATTTATATAAATTTACTAAACATATTAAAAAATAAGGAAAATATCATGATTTTAAAGAGATAAAGAAAAATAAATATTAATAGTGTAAAATAGATATTTAAAAAGACAAATAAGAAAAAGAAAGGAAAGTATTTATTATTAAAATTAAGAAGGGAGTTTAATTTTTAAAATAAAATAAAAGAGAAAAATGATTTTCTTCCTTTAAAATTTTGTATAAAAAAGGAAAAAAGAAGAAGACATATAGGGAGATAAACAGCAAGGCCAAGAGGCCAACACCAAAAATCTTTTGCCTTGACTTCTTTTCCTCTCTCTAGCTGTCACGCCGCTCCGCCCCTTTCCCCTTTGCTAGTTTAAATTTGCTATCTTTAATTTTAATTTTCTATTACTTAAGTTTTAATTTTCTCTTCTTTCTATTATTGTTCGAGAATATTTTTATCTTTTTCTTGAAGCTGTTATGATCGTAGATATTGAAACAATTTTTTTTATTTATTTATGTAAATTGGTTTTCATCAATCTATGGTGAACAATGATGACTCTATTTTATATTGAGTTAAATCGAAACTAAAGTAAATTGGACTTTTACTTTCTAAATATTTTTCTTTTTGAGTAAAATTGATGTCTTTTTATTGTACACACCATTAGAATCAAATATTTGTTATTGTAAATTTACAGATATCAATAGATTTTTAAAACTTTGTTAAAAGAAACTTTTCATGGAAAAGATTGAATTGTTTGGATCTTGTGATTTCTTTGAAGATTATTGAGTTTCATTATCTTACGAAAATTGGTCATATAAGAATGTAATAGGAGATTTTGATAAAGATATTTTAGGTAAAGCATATTGTTACAATACCTTTTAAATTATATATAGGATACAATTGGTTTTGCTTTTTAGTATTAATTTATTTTATCAAAAATTCATAGGGGTAAAGTGTAATTTGAAATATTCTTATAAAATCGAAACCGAATCAATAACCTAATAATTTTTTTTTTTATAAAACCATTAAAAAAACGTTAACCCAATAAACCAACAACTCAACAACAATAAACCAATAATATTTTATTGGTTCGATTTATTGATCAGTTCAATTTTTACATCCCCTAATGAAAATCACCCTGTCTTCTATTGATGGAGGAATAAGTGTTAGTCAATGTTGATTAGTTGGAAAAAAATTAAAGAAGAAGGAAGAGGGAAACTACTAAAAAAAGGCCAAAAAGCGACGGCCAAAAGCGACATCCAGCGTCGCTTTTTTGGTCAAAACCGAAGAAAAAGCGTCGCTTTTTTTTTCACCTCAAAAAGGCCCATTTATTTTAAAATCGACGGTATGCATCGCTTTTTTTACGACGGACAACGTCCTTTTTGAAAAAAAAAATTAGTTACTTTTAAAAAAAGCGATGTTGTGCGTCGTTTTTTGTTCTTCATGTGAAGAACACATGATGAACAAAAAACGACGCATAGCGTCGTTTTATTGAAGGAAAAATAAAAAAAAAAACAAAAAAAAAAGACATTGTCCGTCATATTTTGAGAAAAATAAAATCTTTTTTTTCATAATGAAGACAAAAATCAACGTTGGCCTTCGCTTTTTAAAAATTTTATTTTAAAAAATTCCAGAAAAGCGACGGACAAAATGGACCATATCCGTCGCTTTTCTGCATTCTTTTTGAATGCAAAAATATGCACTTTTTGCATCCCACCTGCCAAATAAAAATGCAATCCAATATATACAGCCTCATGCAACACACATTTCTAAAATAATCATACAACGCACTACATTATCAAAACATTTAAGCAATTCAAATCAACAACGCATAAACAATCAAATCCAAAATACAAAACACTTAATAATTAATCCAATAACCACCAAAACACTTGAACAATCCTAAAATTTTTTCATTGGAGTCTACAGGTGTCCGAGATTTCTTTTTAGCAGTTGACTTTGAACTCTTATCAAGACGAGACCAATCACCGTCACCATCGGATGTCATTTGTATGCAAGTTTACATCAAAACATATAAAAATAAAGTCATTAGTTCATATTTCATGTGACTACACTTACTACTTTCAAGTTACTAGTACACATTTCAAGATACTACACTCAAACCATTTTCAAATATCTAACTGACATTTTATTTCACTATACTTAACCATTTAAAAATAAGTAGTAGACATTTCAAGTAACTACACTTAACCATTTTCAAGTCACTACTACACGTTTAAGTCACTATACTTAAACATTTTCAAATAACTAATTTACATTGAAAGTCACCACACTTAAAATATTTTCAAGTCGCTAATATACATTTCAAATCACTACACTTAACTATTTTCAATTAACTAAATCACATTTCAAGTCAATATACTTAATCATTTTCAAGTGACTATACTTTATTATTTTAAAGTTATTAGTACACATTTCAAGTGACTACACTTAACCATTTTTAAGCATTCATGTACTAGCATTTCAAGTCACTACACTTAACTATTTTCAATTAACTAATTCACATTTTAAAGTCACTATACTTAACTATTTTCAAATAACTACACTTAATCATTTTCAAGTTACTAGTACACATTTCAAGTCACTACACCCAAACCATTTTCAAATAGCTAACTAACATTTCAAGTCACTATACTTAAGCATTTTCAAATAACTACACTTAACCATTTTCAAGTCACTAGTACACATTTCAAGTCACTACACTTAACCATTTTCAAATAAGTAGTAGACATTTCAAGTCACTAAACTTAACCATTTTTAAATAACTAATTCACATTTCAAGTCACCACACTTAACCATTTTCAAATAATTAATTCACATTTCAAGTCACCACACTTAACCATTTTCAAATAATTAATTCACATTTCAAGTCACCACACTTAACCATTTTCAAGTAACTACTTCACATTTAAAATAACTATACTTAACCGTTTTCAAGTCACTACACTTAATCATTCATTTCAAGTCACTATACTTAACCACTTTCAAGTAACTAATTCACATTTCAAGTAACTACACTTAACCATTTTCAAGTCACTAGTAACCGTTTTCAAGTCACAAGTTTGCAATTTCAAGTAACTACACTAAACCATTTCCAAGTCACTGTACTTAATAATTTTCAAATAACTTATTCACATTTCAAGTCACTACACTCTAACCATTTTCAAATAGCTAATTGACATTTCAAGTCACTATACTTAACCATTTTTAAGTAACTACACTTAACCATTTTCAAGTCATGTACTAGCATTTCAAGTCACTACACTTAAACTATTTTCAATTAACGAATTCATATTTTTAAGTCACTATACTTAACCATTTTCAAATAACTACATGTAACCATTTTCAAGTCACTAGTACACATTTCAAGTCACTACATTTAATCATTTTTAAATAACTAATTCACATTACAAGTCACTATACTTAACTATTTTTAATTAACTAATTCACATTTCAAGTCAATATACTTAATCATTTTCAAGTGAATATACTTTATTATTTTAAATTTATTAATACACATTTCAAGTGACTACACTTAACCATCTCAAGTCTCAAGTTCACAATTTCAAGTAACTACACTTAACCGTTTTCAAGTCACAAGTTCGTAATTTCAAGTAACTACACTTAATCATTTTTAAGTAACTACAATTAACCATTTTCAATTCACTATAATGCATAGGAAATATCTTTTATGAACGAAATAATCATTACTTGACGATTTGTTAAAGCAATAACGAAATTAAATCAAAATTTAAAGTAAAAATCACGAAAATTTTAATCTAGAAAACTGATTGCTAACAAGGCAAACAAACATGCAACTTAAGGTATTGAGAAATCAAATCGAACAATAATCGCAGATAAGTTCATCACCTGTGTCCTGGTTTCGCTATTCTTGGGGTCCCTTTCGACCAAAATTAGCGAAACGGTTGCATTGTTGTTGCTATTTCACAGGCGACAGTGATGGTTGCTGCTCAGAGAAGGAGAACGGAGAGGGAAACGACATTGACTAGCTGGAGCTGGTGATGTAGCGGTTGCTGGTGTCAGTTCTCATTGGAAGAGAAGGAGAGAGAGGGGCGCCGATGGGTTTCACTATTTGGTGGCAGTTTTTGATAAATCGTCGCCAGTTAAGCACCGATTGGAGGTGGTTGCTGGTAGCGTGGCGGCACTTAGCTGGACGGCGGCATCGAGAGAAGTAAAGGAGGAAGGCAGTGGTGCGACGCTCATTTTTGCCAAACCTGGGCGGGTTCATTGATGGGTGGAGGACACCGGTGGGTAGGTGATTGGATCAACGGTGGGGTCCGCCATCTGGTGGCATGAGGGCTGCGACATCGCCGCTTGATTGATGATGGAGAAAAGGTTTAGGGAGGGAGAAAGATTGCAGAGAGAGAGAGGGAGATAAGGTGTGCCTGTTTGTGGAAATGGATTAAGGTTCCCCTCTTTTTTGTGTATAAAAGGAAAGGAGGCAAGATCTTGACCTCAGTCGTTGGATCAATTTTGATCAATGACTGAGATTAGAATAATTTAAAAAAAAATGGTTTAAAAATTAGAATTAATATCAAATTGACTAAAAATTGAATATAAATTGGCTAGAATTGAAATAAATTGGGTAAAATTAAATAGAAAGTGGCTAGAATTTAAATGAACAGTGAACTTGAATTGAATTAGGCTACTATGTAATAATGACGAGAACAAAATAATAAGGCGTATTTGAAATTATATAAATTATCGATATTGGTAATAATAAAGACAATGCATTTATAAATTGTGAGTGTGCATATTTACGAAAAATAATTTAATAAATATTAAAAAAATTACATAAAATGTTGTATCTGAACTAATAAATCATAAAAATGATATCAAAAGTTAACAAAATAAGTTTAAATTATGAATGTGACACGTCAAAAATCTATTTGATGCGAGAAAAATGTGCAAAAAATACTAACATTTAAAATTGATTATTTTTCTAAAATAGTAGTCTAAAAGGAGCATCGGACGGTCAAAATTGAGTGTCAACAGAGATCAAAATTAATATCAATTTGGCTAAATTTAATATTAATTGAGTACAAAAATGGCCAAAAATTAAAGGCATGAAGAAATTAAATTAAATTGGTTGTCATTTTAATAATTTATATCTATAATCTATAATTTATATATCTATATCTATATCTATATCTATATCTAATTTGTTGCACTTAACTAAAAAATTGCGGAATAGATAAAATTATTTAATTTTAAATAATCAAATATTACACGTGCGAGACACTATCTATATATAATTTTTTTCACTTAACTAAAAAATTGCGAAATAGATAAAATTATTTAATTTTAAATAATCAAATATTACACGTGCGAGACACGTGCGATTAATAATAGTAATAATAATAATAATAGTAATAATAATAATAATAATAATA